>NC_083646.1:18730662-18965662 GCF_963576545.1 Limanda limanda
AGATTACAATCTTTGTAGTTCAGTAGATCTCTGTCATTTGTCCCAGTTTAAACAAAGAAGAACAGTAACGTCATCTCCGTCTCATTGGCTCCACTTTTCTTCTGTTCCCTCTTGGACTTGAAAGAAGCCCAGATGCCGATCCCAAGGACCAACAGGTAGAAGAGCACCATCAATATCACTCCTGGGATGTTCACTGCCATGATTAAGAATGTTGACTGTCTTTCACACCAGCGTGTTTTCCACTTATATTCTGACTAGATACACTGGAAAACATATCGAGTGTAACTGGAAAATTATTTTTCTTTAATTATTCTGTCTTTTTTTTTAATTTAGACAAACACTTACCCTTTGTCTGTAAAGAGCTTTCCTGGCAAAAGGCCTGAAGCCTGCAGGAAATGGTCTTTTAAGCCCATCCCACAGGAAGTGGAGGAGACCAAAGGGGCGGGATTAGATTTAGAATGGGTTGAAACTTCCTTGTTTGACTTTGTTATTATTTGATTAAGGTTAAGCCTATTTGTTTGTATATACTTATTGGGATAGGTTGTTAAGTCGACATTTTTTTGAAAATTAATGTCTAAATGAACAGGTTCTACTGATCATCACACGATCATTGTGAACCAAACCATAGTCAAGGTGAAGTAATTGTCCACCATTGTCAATCCATATTCTAAGATCAGGGCTCCAGACTAACTTTTTGGCTTAGGAGCACTGTGCTCCTAACCCAGAAAAATTGGGAGCACCAGCAAAAATCTAGGCGCACCACTATAAAACGTTGGCCAAACCAAGTAATACTACTATTGATCAATGTTAACAACCTGGAATAACATGTTTGAACAGATTATAAAAGGTAAGGCATGACCTTGCTTAGATAAAGGCCTACATTGATAGGTGGAAAATAATTGCACGGTATTTTAGGTGGTTTAGATGGTAGGGGAAGTAGGACAAATCACACCATTTGTTTTAACCAAATTCTTTATTACTCAGACTGCTCTTGTACCTGCAGTCAACTGTTGAAAAATAAATAACAAGAATATTATAACATTAAGAAACCATGGTGACACTCACAGATCAGGATTGATTTTGACATTAATAGCTATAAATATAATCAGTTTTACGGTCATGATCAGTAGAACAACATATTACTATCTCCTACATGTGCCATATTGTTACAACACTATATATATAATGTCCTTTCTTAATAACTTAACATCATACATAAGAATGGCCTCACAGATCAGGATTAATTTTGACATTAATAGCTAAAAATATAATCAGTTTTACAGTCATGATCAGTAGAACAACATATTACTATCTACTACATGTGCCATAGTGTTACAACACTATATATATAATGTCCTTTAAGTTTCTTACTTACTCAACATCATACATGTACATAAGAAAAAGCAACAACGTTAACAGTCAGCTCATTAGACAGGGCAGGGACGGCTGAACTCCGGTCTCCTGGCTCTACGGCCGGCTCTGATCCACTGTAAGGATCCACTTCCTTACAGAAGGAAGTGGATCAAAGTCCTCCAGTGAAGGACCATCCGCAGAGATGCGGATTAAATCCTCCACGGTGCCCACACCCATGCTGGCTCTAGTGGAGCTCTTGATTCGTCTCTGAGCGGAGAAGCCCCTCTCACACTGGCCCGGGGAGGCTGGCGACGCATCGGCAGTGACCGTGGGCGGGTCTTCCACATCGCTACCGCTATCGGGCGTACATGCAGGCTTGTCAGAGGTTTCTTGTCTGTTCGGTGGCTCCGAACGTTCTCGAGAGGCCTTGGGTTAAAAAATCCGATATTGTGCTCTTCATCTTGTCCCTGACAGGTTCACGAAAATTTATGGCCAATCATACACACGCTTACTAACTGTGCTTGTTGCTTATCCTATCTGCTCCTTGATTCGCGAATCATGATCAGCTGACTCCAGGATGCATTACGTCATGGGAATTATGGATCGGTGCGCTGCTAGCGCTGCCAGCGATAGCGCTTCCGGGTTCTGTGTAAACGGGCGAGTGACAGCAACTATCATTCTATCGCTTGTGTCAGAGTAGTTTATTTGATCGCTTGTTTCTGTCAGGGGTCTAGTTTTCGCCAGCGGTGCGTGGATCTTATTATGCTTATATTTATAGGCGCATGCGTGCGACCGTGATTTCAAATCAAGTCGCACGGCCAAAATTCCAGTCGCATATGCGACCAGATCAGTCGCAGTCACGAGCCCTGAAGATGGCGCCGTAGACAGCCGCCTCGCAGTGTTTGTACTGACATTGTATGTCTCGTTCTGATTTTGAAGCAGTCCCATATGAGGATCCTTTCCCAGGACACAAGAACAATAGATGCTGCTTGGAACTGAACACATCAACACAACAACAGGATTCACTATGAGAAAAACCAGTTTGTAACTTCATGTTTAAGGTGTTTATACGTAAGGAAATGTCTTCTAAAGATGAAGGGAGCAGCATGACACATGGATTGAGGAGTTATGTTTAGTAAAGGTAGAAGATGTCAGTACTTAGCCTAAAAAAGTCCTCTGAAGGAGTGAGGAGCGGCCATGGCTGAGGGGTAGAGTGGTTTCCCTCCAACCAGAATGTGGTTCAATTCTCAGTCATCCCCGTCAGGATGCCAAAGTGTCCTTGGGCAAGACACTGAACCCCTGAATGGTCTTTGATAGATGTTCAATGCCCTAATTGTAAATCAGCCAATTGTTATGTAATGTAAAAGTGAGAACTAGCCAAATGTTCTCACTCTACTCTTTAAGATATAAATACGGGAACACTCACACACAGTCTGGTGAACTGAACATATTTTGGATGTACAACACCAGTATCATTCAAAATTAGAAAAGAGAGAGAGACTGTGGCAATTTCAGAATCAGGTTTATTGGCCAAGTAAGTTTGCACAAACAGGGAATTTGACTCGGTAAAGTGGCTCTCAGTGTGCTTACACAGAATACACATCACAAAACAAAACAGTACAATACAAACAGTCACAAAAACAATACAAAATACAAACAGTGCGACAGTCTAAGAAAAGAAGTGCAGGGATAATTATTAAACGGTATGTGTATTACGGTTATACAGTGAGGATGAAATAAAATAACCATAATTAAATAATTATAATATATATTATATATAATATAATATAATTTCGGGAGAAACTGTACAGTGGTTATTATAAAGATCCAGGGTTATTGCACAGTGCCACAGTGGGTTGGCTATTCAGAAGTGAGACGGCGAGAGGGAAGAAACAGTTTTTGTGCCTGGAGGCAGGCACGTGCACAGATAGACCCGTAGTGGTGCTCAAGCACTGGCCCTTCTGCCCTGGATGAGAAAAGTGCCCCTTCTGCTGGAGTCCAATTTTTTCCTAATTCATGAATATTTAAGAATAAAAATTACTCCCTCTGTCATCAATTCCCCCCAATGTGTTTTGATATCTGACGGGGCATTTATTTGAATTCTTGTGTGAGTTTCGCCTCGACATGCTCCGCGGCGCTCACAAGCCCCCGCTGCCCCCCCCCCCCCCTCCTCCTCCTCATGCAGCTGAGGGCCAAACGGCTGCAGCTACTTCTTCTCTGACCTGCAGCATCAGACAAACAGGTAATGACGCTGTGTGTGCAGTCCCCAGACTTTGTTTGGTGATAAATTAACCTCAACATTAGCGCCGCTGAAAAAAAATAAAAATAAAAATAAACCAACAAAAAACTGAAATCAATGATTTCAAAGCCTTAACGCTGTTTACTGCCGTTTGTCATGTTTAATGAAGAGAGAGAGGGAGAGAGAGATACAGGCAGACAGACAGACAGACAGACAGACAGACAGACAGACAGACAGACAGACAGACAGACAGACAGACAGACAGACAGACAGACAGACAGGCAGACAGGCAGGCAGGCAGGCAGGCAGGCAGGCAGGCAGGCAGACAGGCAGACAGACAGACAGACAGACAGACAGACAGACAGACAGACAGACAGACAGACAGACAGACAGACAGACAGACAGACAGACAGACAGACACACACAGACACACACACACACACAGACAGACAGACAGACACACACACACAGACACACAGGGAGCCCGGCCGAGGGCTATGGCGAGTTCTGACGTACAAAAAGCCCATAATCCCATAGGACGCACTCTAGGGTAGCGTTTCTGACAGAGAGGAACCACATCAAATCACGGGAGTTGTTTTTTTCCAGAGTTTTTGGGACGGTAGACATGCCAAATACCCAAATTAACGCGTAGAAGCACTACAAAAGTGGAATTTTCATTATATGTCCCCTTTAACAGATGGGTCTCCTGAGGTGCAGTCGTTCGTGTAGAGAGAGAAGAGCAGTGGGGAGAGCACGCATCCTTGAGGTGCACCAATGCTGACTGACCGGGTGCTGGATGTTATTTCACCCAGCCTCACCTGCTGCTTCCTGTCTGTCAGGAAGTTTTTGATCCACTGACGGGTGGAGACAGGCACAGTGAGCTGGATGAGTTTGGTGAGGAGGACTTCTGGGATGATGGTGTTAAACGCCGAGCTGAAGTCCACAAACAGCATCCTTGCATAGGTCCCTGGGGAGTCGAGGTGTTGCAGGATGAAGTGCTGCCCCATGTTGACAGCATCATCCACTGACCTGTTTGCCCGGTAAGCAAACTGCAGGGGGTCCAGCAGGGGGCCTGTGATGCCCTTCAGATGGGTTAACACCAGTCTTTCGAGGGATTTCATGACCACAGACGTCAGGGCGACGGGCCTGTAGTCATTCAGTCCAGTGATGCAATGTTTCTTGGGGACTGGGATGATGCTGGAGCGTTTGAAGCAGGAGGGGACTTCACACAGCTCCAGAGATCTGTTGAAGATCCGTGTGAAGATGGGGGCCAGCTGATTTGAACAGGCTTTCAGACAGGAGGGTGACACACCGTCTGGGCCTGGTGCTTTCCTTGTCTTCTGTCTCTGAAAGAGCTGGCACACATCCTTTTCAACGACCGTCAGTGCCGGTGGGGAGTCAGGGGGAGGGGGGAGGTGATAACAGGGGGAGCAGATGATTGTGTGAAGTCTGGGTTGGAGCGGGTGAGAGGTGTAAATGTGGGGTCATCAAACCTGCAGTAAAACACATTCAGATCCTCAGCCAGTTTGGGGTTCTCCATGGGTTGGGGGGGAGGTTTTCCTGTAGTTGGTGATGTCCCGCAGGCCTCTCCACACTGATGCGGGGTCGTTAGCTGAAAACCGTTTTTTCAGCTTTTCAGAGTAGCTTCTCTTTGTTCTTCTGATCTCCTTAGTCAGTGTGTTTCTGGCCTGGTTGTACAGGATCATGTCCCCACTCCTGAAGGCCTCCTCTTTGGCTTGACAAAGCCGCTTGAGCTTTGCTGTGAACCACGGTTTATTGTTATTAAAGATGCAGTGCGTTTTGGTGGGTACGCACATGCCTTCACAAAAACTGATATATGACGTCACAGTGTCAGTCAGTTCCTCCAGTGATGTAGATGCAGCCTCAAAAACACTCCAGTCAGTGCAGTCAAAGCAGGCCTGTAGCTCCAGCTTTGACTCGTTGGTCTATTTTCTCACAGTTTTCACCACAGGCTTTGTAGATTGTAGTCTCTGCCTGTAGCTTGGGAGTAGATGAAGCAGGCAGTGATCGAAGAGTCCCAAAGCTGCACGGGGAACAGAGTGATATGCATTCTTTAATGTTGTGTAGCAATGGTCCAGTGTGTTTTTGTCCCTGGTGGCACACTTAATGTGCTGCCTGTATTTTGGCAGTTCACGGCTGAGATGTGCTTGGTTGAAAACCCCAAGGATAATCAGAATAGAGTCCGGGTATTTTCGCTCCGTGCTGGTTATCTGGTCAGCCAGGTGCCGCTGTGCCTCGCTAACGCAGGCTTGAGGTGGTATGTAGACACCGACCAGAATAAAGGAGGAAAACTCCCGCGGTGAATAAAATGGTTTGCAGTTAATGGAGATGGCTTCCAGCTGAGAAGTGCATATCTTCCATAGCACTGTGGCATCTGTACACCAACTTGTGTTGATATAAAAGCAGAGAGAGAGAGAGAGAGAGAGAGAGACTGTGGCAATTTGACAGAGAGCTGAACAGCAGAAGAAATTCATTCATGTTCAATATATTTGTCTGCATTCATGTTTTATTTTCATTTATAGCTATTTATGATAAAGTTTCTGGTTAAACGCCCCAATTACATTTATTTTTCATCAGGGTTTGATGAGATTATTGCAAAAGATAATTCATAGATAAAATCAAAGGCTCCAGCGCCACCATGTGGCTGATGATGTAGACTTGCAGGTGGGAGAAAAGTATTCCCACTGACACAAAGGTTTAAATGTACAACAGAAGAGTTTCCTGCCACTGCAGACATGAGGAACTGGCTGAGGAGACAATGGTGGGACCAGAAGGAAACAAGCTCCCACACAGAAACAAGCTCCCCCTCAATCAAACGGAGGACACGTAAGGTGAGGGATTTCAAAATAAAACAGGACAGAGTCCAGGTGGGATTTCAAAGTTTAATAAACATAAAAGAAAGAACACATTCAATTATGTATTTCAATTATAATCTGTTACAGTTCATCACATTTCAAAACAAAAAGCTAAACTGTCGACTGTTGCAGACGAGTGTAGTCATCAAACAGAGAATTAAGAGCCATGGAAATAATCACACATAACCACAGACGAACGAATGGAAAACATCAAAGGTGTCATTCAAACTACTGCGGCAAATATATACATAACTAGGGGCTGGTTCCAGGGGGCGCTGTTGAGCCACTTTGCCACGCCCAATTCAAATTACTCCAGAATACTAAAATATCCGTAGACCTTGAATTTCCTGCAAAGTTTCATAACTTTTTGAGCATGTTTAGACCCTGATAAAGCCCCCCACAGGGAAATAATAATAAATAAACCTTGATGTCCAATTTATGTGATTGTGTGAATGTTGGTCCCTGAATACCGTGGTGTCCACAAAGTCCACAGACTGGTCATTTGAAGTGTACTTCAGAGTGATAGAAGATTTTGTGTCTTCAATATATTAAGACACAAACAAATTCATCAAACCCCTCCTTGGAGTGGGTCCAAATCCCCCAAATGTCATTCAAATTTCTGAAATAATGGAGTGGCTGTTGGGGCATTTTCTTCCCAATCTGCCATGAAAGTATTGGCACAGACGGGTCCAAATTTTTTGCCCATTGCCGTATGTTTGATTTGTAAATAAAATTGACCATTAAACTCAAAATAAATTTTGGTGAGATTCATTTCCAACAAGTCGTTGTTTAACATGACGTGTTAAGCAAGTTTTTTACTTGCATTGTATTCCCTTAATTAAAAAAAGAATAATTTTATGAATCTAAGTATGGCAAAGTCACTTTATTTAGAGCTAAAGTTTCAGTATAAATAGATTACTCCAAAATACGTAATTTTTCACCACTTTCTAATTTTCTGCAAATTTTGGTAAGAATTTGAGCATATTAAAGCCCTCAAAAAGCCAATTCATTTGCCTAAAAAATAATAACGATCCTTACAATTTCACTAGGGCTGCACTGTCTGTCAGTGCCTGTCAGTGCTCGGGCCCTAATTAAGGAAGGTGGTTCCATTACCACGGAGAAGTAGCAACTTCACAAAGCATCAATATACAGCCAGGTCCATCACTTGTTTGGGTCCCCTGGAAACATTTCCTTTGTCTCTATCAAAATTTGCAGCACGTGTCAGTATTTACATGTGTTGTGACTTTTTGCAGGTCAAGTGTCATCAAATTGTCAAATTGATGAAGCTGTTTTCTTTAATTTTGCACATGTTTTTTCTATTCGCATGTGTTTTCTTAATTTGCAGTTGGTTGAGCTCACTCGGCCACGTAGGTTTGTACCTGACGTAATGTTTACAATTTGTCGGTTAATATTGTTTTAATAAAATGTAAGAAAAAGGCCTGAGATACGTATAGGGCGATTAATTCAAGCCGGGAACTTTCCAATCATCCTCCCTATCCCTCCTGTCCATAAACAACTGGCCAGGGAGGTTTTCTTGGTAAATGAAATGTCCCTCTGTGGTGCTTGGTAATGAGATAAGAAGTGCATCACGTGTTGTTGCTGAAGGAGTTCGTTGAATGCGAGAGTCCCCTGCAGAGAAAACAGATAAATTATTCTGACAGAGAAGAAAACGACTGCTAAAGACAGAAATGCAGTGTAGGGCAGACCAAAGAGCATTTTAAAGGAGGGCGCAAATATGAGGGTTCAAAAACATCTGATGTATATTTTTTTCTAAAGCAAAAATGCCTAGTATAATGATTTTGAGGTATTGCTTTGCAGGGTTTTATGCAGTCATAAAATCTATTTATTTTCTTACCAAAAGGAACCACTCTGCTGCTGTATGAGAAATGGTGTCTTCAACACACGGAACAATACAACTAGAGGGGAGGGGCACGAGGGATTTCTTAGCTTCCATTGTCATTTATTGTCTCAATGTGAACATGTTTATCATCTCCACCAAGGTTGGTGTGTTTTCTTTGGTGTTTCTCAGCAAGAAGGGTGATTCAGAAACTGATTTTCTTAGAACCCATTCAATTTTGTATGTGGATGTGGATGTGGATCCTGGATTTGCTCTTTTTTTCACTTTAATTTGGTGAGATGGGGCACTAGTGTTGGTGGAACTTTAAGTGACCTTAGGGTTTCAAGTACTCATCAACCAGTCTAATGATACATCTTGCGATGCAGGTTCTAGCTGTTTAGACATGTTTGTGGTCAGACATTATATTTGGTTAGTGTAACAGCTTTAAAGATGAAACTGAGAGAATCAGACAAGTTTCTCATGCACATCATTCGCTTCAACCATATTTCTTGGCTGTGTGACAGATTTTCTCTTGTCATGAATTTGCCTCCCTCATGGCAGCAAAACACCCCGAACCATGCAGCCCTCAGAAATTCCTGCAGCTTAAACTGAGCCAAACACTTTCAGTGCGGATAAAAAAAGAACTCGGTAGTCCATCAACATTAGGGCTACAGGGAACACATGACGCAAACACGACAGCAGCCATGACTGAGGAATGAGGGGCAGCAGGTTATTATAATTAAAGTAATGTCTTACACATGACAATACGCCCTTTACCATGAAGACACAGATGCTAAACTGTGATGCAGTTGAACCTGATAACTCATCATGATTGGACCAAAATAGTTGAACACATGAGATTGGGGAGATTTTGTGTTCTGTTTTCTTAGTTGTAATTTATTTTTCTTTATTGGCTGCTTTAAACACCAGTATTGATGTATCTGCAGTTAGCATGAATCAGCTGATACAATTTGCCTATTGATAAACTAGTAATCATTTCAAGTGTGTTTGTGTGTGTGTGTGTCTGTGTGTGTGAGAGGTGAACATAACAGACTCTGCATGGGGAGAGGGGGTCGGCTTTGTCTTGACCTCCATTTAACCCTGAATAGGTCAATATCTGTCAGTTCACTTTCACTGTTTCTTGTGTGCAAATGTGTGTTGCATTCATCTTGCCTCCTTTTTGCGTCACAGTCGATTTTAGATGCTGCCTTTGTCGCCTTAGCACAGAAGTGAACAAACATCATTACATCTTTTTTTTTCATAATTGTAAAACATCACAAAAATGCAAATTGCATTTCATTCTGTGTGCTAATGGGTCCAATCTGTGTGACAAATGCATCATATTGGAAAAAATATCTTTGCACAAGCATAATTATGAGTTTACCATGGAAACCACCTGAATAATGATTTGATGGTGCAAATGTTCTTTTATTCTAAGGTGTGACTTTGAGCCAGCATCAATATTAAGACCCTGAAAGCATGCAGCTAAATTGACGTCAGATGTCATTTCATTGTTCACATGCACCTGAGCTTTTCCCACTGGCAGTTTTATTTACTTTGTAATTACTGGGGCTCTATGAAAGTTTAAGAGTGAAGCATATTGTTGTTTTGTGGCAAATTTGATTTGGAAGTAGTCTGTTTAAATTATATTTTTGTTTTATTTCTAATGAGAAATTTCATATAATAGTTTTGGTAGAATCAGAAAAGCTTTATAATTTCACTGTGGGTCTCTGAATTTTACTAATTTCCTGTATGTCCTGTAAGTGTTATTCATTACTCACAGAGAAAAGCATGACTGAGACAACTCTCAACTAAATGTCTGCATTTTTTATATATATATATTTCTCTCTGTCCTGCACCTACAACACATTTCCACATCAAACCCCATGAACTATATTTAGGCACAGGAGAGATGATGTGTTAACGAAGAGAAGGGTGTAGGGTGGTGGAGTAAAGGAGTTGGAAGTAGGTCGAGATGAAGATGGAATGGATTGAGCTCCCCAATAGGGAGGATCAGAGATGGGGGGAGGATGGGGGTAATTGAAAGGCATGTGGGATAAGGAACTTGAGTTGGAAATGGTATAAGGATGAGGTAAGAAATACATTAGTTGAGGTTCAGGAAATGGAGGCAGATGCTGAAGGGCTGCGTGTACGCAAGAGGACTTTGATTGAGTAAAAGTGAAAGGTTGTGGGGTTTTAAAGGGTGGGGACAGAATAGAGGGTGTGAAGGATCAAGAGAGGGAAATGAGGATTGTAAATCATGAGCAGAGGAAAGATACTGGTGAAAGATCGCGGTGAAATCAGTGAGAACAAAATAAGACGTGAAGGCAGCTGGGAAAGACTAGAGGAAGGAGGTGAAGGAAAGGGTAATGATGGACATGGAGTGATCACGATGAGAAAAGTGAAAACAACATGGTGCAGGAAAAAGGTAGATACTATTTTTAACAGCCCACCAGTGGTTGGAACATTAAAACCATCACCACCACTCCCATTATCTCTCAGTGCTATTTGGAAATAATCAATGTCTTTTTTACGTTCATTATTGTTTGCTCTGTTATGCTTTATCTTATACTCTGACTGTAATTTCGTAAATTTGACTAGATTAAATTAATCTAATTAAATCAGATTAGATGAAGCTGTAAAGGTCCACGTGGGGAAATTGGGTCTTTTGTTGGAGCAAAGGAAATAGATAAGACGATGCAGACTGTGAAAGATAACAATAATTACAAAAGAATGCACTGAGATTACAAATGGTTTGATTGAATAAATGTTTGTGTTAAGGATTTCTTTTTTCTGATTTGAGGTGAAAAGATTTCTCCGCTCGTATAAAAAGGTTTAATTTTTCCACATTCTGTCAGTGGCGGTAGGTGGCGGGAGTCGTGCCGATGTGGGTTGATTATAGAGATCACGTGTGTAGCATGCGTTCATGCACACTCCTGTGAAGGGTGCACAGAGAGGGCAGGTGCGATGACGAGGTCTGCTCGCCTGCTGTGAGAGAGCGAGCTAGAGAGAGAGATCCACAGCTCTGCAGCCAAGCAAAAACACAAATCACCAAGTGACATAGTTTTTTCTGGGGGGATATGATTGTCCACACTTTTATAATATGAACCCTCATGGTCAAATCAGCAGTTGACCAATCACAGGTTGGCCAAGAGCTGAAACAGATGTGTGTGTTTTTTTCATTGTAACTTAATTTCGTCGACCCCTAAATTAATATAATGGACCTGTAAATTGTACTTGATTTTAATTAATGTTTTCTTAATGAAGAAAATATGTGACAGCAATATGTAATGTATAATTCAAAAATTTGTGGCATATTCAAGTAGACGGGGCAGCCAGGTGGGGTCGAGTAGAGTGTGGATACCCGACCCTGATTATGCTGGGACCCAACGTGCCTGGCAGAGTTCAGACAAACGGGTTGAGTTGATATTTGGGTTAGTTCATTCATGTTCTTAAGTTTTTAAACTCCATAAGTCTGTCATCGTAAAAAACAAGCAATCATCATATGTAAATTAACTGCATCGGGCTCTGGTCGGGTTAGTCATAGTCAAAGGTCATGGTCAAAGGTCATGGTCAAAGGTCATGGTCAAAGTCATTTTGATCAGATGTAGGTGATATTTATTTTGATAATCTGAAAGATATTTATGGTTTATAAGGTGAAACATTGTACCCCCCACCTTTTTTAACTGATCATTACTGATGAATAATTCCCCTTTTTTGCCTGCACCTTAAACCTGTCAGAGCTGTTTGTACAAATCTTAAAACTGTGCAAATTGTGATGGAGTGTTCTATTTCTGTTCTGAGATTGAGCTGTAAATTTAAGGTCCGGCAGCTCAAACCATTTGTCCTTAACCTGTCAGTCCCAGTTTCTCAGTTTGAATAATTATATGGCATCAATATCACATTATGCGTACAGCATAAATGTCACAGTACTAATTTCTCCACTCTCATTTTCTTCTCGCTCGCTGACTTCTCCCTCCTGCTGCACCTTCTTTTTCTTCCTCCCCTCCCCCTTATCACACCCCCTCCCCCCTCCCCTTTCCCTTCACTTCCCTCCCTCTTTTCTCTCTCACTCTAAAGAGCACTCAGTCTCTGCACTTCTCTTCATTTCCCGCTCCAACATGTTGGCAGGAGGAGAGAGAGGAGGATGCTGCGCTTTACCCTTGGTGCGTTTTTGCCACCTCTCCGGCCAGCGCACGCTTCCTCTGACTCAGCCTCAGCTCTCAGTTGTCTCCGCCTGAAGGACTTAGGAGAGGAGGTGAAGGAGGAACCCGTGGATACTTTGGACATCAGGAGCTCTTTCAGCAGGGTCCCCAACAGGAACAGCAGCAGCAGGAGAGCAGAGCAGAGCAACTGCTCCTCACCAGTGTTGGAAACTGGTGATACCTCAGCAGTGACCACCTCGGCTGGTTTCCCTCCCTCCTCCTCGGCTCCAAGATCCATGTGGCAAGAAGCAATAAGGAGGAAGCGGTATCTCCTGGACCGGGGAGGGCAGTCTGGTGAAGGGGATAGAGGGGGAGGTCAGGAGAAGAGGAACAGGTCCCCGGACTGGCTGTACGAGTCCTACTATTGTATGAGCCAGCAGCATCCCCTGATTGTGTTCCTGCTGCTCATAGTGATGGGAGCCTGCCTGGCTCTGCTGACTGTGTTCTTTGCTTCAGGACTGGTAAGCTGCTCACACACAACATGCACACACAGTCACATTATTCAAATCAAAAAAGTATAAATAAACATCCAGGACCATACAAACACATGGATGTTGTTATACTGCAACACGATATACATACCCTTCTGTGAATATAATTAATTTAAAATCAAAGCTCGGAAAACAGTGTTGACTGGTACATGTAGGCATGTGGATGTGCATACACCGGAGACTGACATATTCTATAAGTACGACTGAAGTCAACCAAGGAAAATATTGTTTGACTGAAAATCTTGGTTCACGCTACCTGGTATCCTTCTAAACCTGAATAAATTATATATGAACACGAAAGCTTCTACTTGCAAAGATATGAAATTATTTTTACCCACTCATTCGACCGAACACATAGAAATATGCCAAGTCTGATATGTTCACTGCCAAAGCCCGAAGGCTTTAACACAAAGCTGACGCAGCATCCTATCACAGCCAAGGTAGCTTGCAGGTTTTAAATGTCTCATGCTGGTTGTTGAACTGGGATATGCAAACTGTCGTTTGCAAAGTTTGCACTCAACTTTTCGGTCTTTAATTTGATCAAAATGCAGCCACACTTTCGACCTCATGGATGTGGAGCTGAATCCAAGTAGTTCAGTGAACGTAATTAAGTTGTTGCCAAAAATAATGGATTAATCCTGGCAGGCAATTGATTGTTGTGCATTTGTCCTTATGAATAACACCAGTTACTGTTTGGTTGGAAAAGAGCAAATGGACCAACCAAATAACCAGTTAACTGAGAGATTACAGCCCAGTTTGTAAGCATGAACATACAAAGTCAAACTGGCTTACACAGAAATGTGCGTACATACACACACACGTACAGAAACAACTGGCTTGTCAAATACAAAAGGTGGGCTCCCCTCTGACTCACACATGCAGACGTGCGTGAGCTATACCTATACACACGCATGCTCTCACAGCATGTGGTCCTCACGGCAGCACTAATGTGAAGAGAAGGGTGAGATAAAAGTGAGGGGGGGTATAAGGGGCTTAGTTATTGTCTGAGCTCATGGTTGACTGAACTAGTGTCTGTCTCCCTCTGTCACTATTTTGACAGGATTATCTTTGCTCTAAAAAGCTGAAAAATTCAATGCAGTCATGTCAAGGCACGCTGTAACGTACAAAGACATACAAAAAAACTAATTAATTTGTTATATGGGGATTGAATTTTAACTATTAAGAACCTGCCTGATTATATGTTACTATACACAGAGTTTTAAAAACATTATGTTCTAATATAACCTTTGACAGCTTAATTACATTTTTGCATTTGGAGAGTGCCTCTCCCTGTCTAGGCTGAGTCTGCGATTAAGAAGGGATTAGTCCAAAACACACTGAAAGAGACGGAGAGCACTGACGGACACGCTGCATCTTTCAGAGCCCATCTTAAACCAAACAATCATTATGGACACTATAAATTGCAGCTAAAACTGAATTCAAAAATAAATGATGAGTAATGTTGAACGGTTAAGTTGTTGCTCTACACCCTAAAAATACCTTTTTAAATGTTCCAGTTCTGAAGAAAATATTTCCCTTTAGACACTAAATGTAATTTTGCCCTTTTGGGACTCAGTCTTCCTACGAACACACATTTCAATAAATGTCTTTACTTGTTAGCCCACTGCTCTTTTTCTCTGTCCTACATCCTCTTTTGCTCTACCGCTGCATGCTGTATAGCCATGACTCTTGCAGTTCCCTTTTTTTTCTCTCCATCGTCCTCTTTCTCTCCGTTCTCGTGCATGTGTCATCTCTCACCTCCTCATATCTTTCTCTCTTTTATTTGTATCCTATCATCCCTTCATTCTGCTCGCTGGCTGACCTAAATCCGGTGCTGTTTTGGAGCTCTGCTCTGGGCGAGACAAACTCTCTGTGGCTCTCTGCAGTCACACACATCCTCTCCTGTCCCAGTGCATTGACTGTGCATGAGAGAGAGACAGAGGGGAGGTGGGGGGCTAAAGGAAAGAGAGAGGGTGGAGGTGATGCATAGAGAAGCACTGAGAGAGAATCTGGCAGAAAAATGGATTTAAGGGCGAGGACACTTCTAAAAAAATTTCAAATAAAAGATGGAGTGAATACAATTATGTTTCAGTGATTAGTACCTGCAATGAATAAAGAAACAATTAATTGTGATGATTTCTTTCAAGAAAAAAATCCCTTCTTTTGGATCATGCTGCGTAAGAAACACTTAATATTTGAATTTTTTTCTGGATCAAAAATAGATAAGGAGCTTCCACATGTAAAATGTGGAAAATGTGTCACTGAGCAGTAAGTTCCTATTTAATTAAAAAGACTAAATAACCAATAGCAATACTACACAAGACTATTGAGGTTTTATTTTTATTTTGGTTGGTTGTGTTTTATAAAGACTTCCTGGCCTACAAAACCAAATTGTGTCTGTGAGGATGTGACACATCTGCCTACATGTCCACCCCCTGACCCCTTTTCACATCCCTTGTCACACCACTAGAAATGCGTTGATGGAATGAAACCTGGCAAAGGCAGGCTGCTGAAACAACTCAATTCACTGGGCTTTTCTCCTACCTTGAAGAAACTCCTGAAATTTTTATCAGAACTTTCAGATCTAAGTGTTCCAGAAAGGCAGCAGCTGCAGCAGCAAATCCATTATGGATGTACTCAACTTTGACATACTGGTTAACACTGGTCTGAGGGTTTTTCCTATTTCCAGTTCAGTTTAAAGTTTTTTGTTTTTAATAGCTCAGTTGTGTATCAAATGCTCTGCTCTACATTCAACCCTTATAGACATAATTTTAGCTTTTCATTTCACTGTTTAGATCACTCCAGTTTAATCATTCACAATCATTTGTTATGTTCTGAGCCTGAGCTAGACTCACAAATTACATGCAAAAGAGACATATTATGTTAAATGTGCCTCCACGGAGCCATGGAAATTAATATATTAAAATGTAGATCAAAAGAGGATTTCGTGGCATTCCAAAAGTGATGTAGGTCATCTGAGTCTAAGGTATTTATCTATTAAGTATATCAATTTTTTTTACATAAATTTGAATTTGTATAAATTTGTATCCTACCTTATCTTTGTCTTATCTCCCTCATAATAACTTCATCTGGATGATCAGTGACATTCAGTCATGTAGGAGCTGTACTCTTTAGTCTCAGGGAACATTGCACATAAAGAGAGTGGGTGGTATTTTCCTTTTGATTACATGTAAAGCTATCCACGGTTATACTGCACTGCACACTCACATTTAAAATGAATATATATATATGCTGATATGCCTCAGCAATCAACAATAACTATATGTTACAAAACATATGAACCTAAAAGATGTTCATGATGGCTTTAACCTCCCCCCCCCACGCCCCGATGTAATATTTTACAGTATGAATTTTTAACCAGCCCTTCATTCTGAGTCTCGTCACTGTTTCTCGTGTCTCCAACAAGTTAAAGCTACTGAAGGACGCACAGAGATAAGAGACATTTGTTTAATTTCCTCTCAGATAACATCCAGCAGAAGAGGGTTAATTTAGTTGTAGACAGCGTGTGTTTTATAATATCAGAGCAGCAACTGTTCTGTATTTACTGCTTCTCTGGATGAATCATGTCTGCCTTGGTTGTTTGTATTGAGATGGAGCTCAGAGATGAGTCTTTTTATTACACAGTGTGACTGTTTCATGCGCCCTTGAGTGTAACTCTATTCTTTTACTTACATCTCTTAGGAAAACCCTCTAATTATTCCTGTTTTCCCTGATAAATTGTACATTTCCTCTTTCTTAGATCCTCCATATATCTAACCGTTTCTGTCTCATTTTATTATCTCTTTTCAGAGCGTTGAGGACCATGTGGCCTTTGTAATCACTGTACCCACAGCCCTGGCCATCTTCCTGGCTGTGTTTGTTCTTGTCTGCATTGAGTCCATCTTCAAGAAACTTCTACGGATTTTCTCTCTGGTCATTTGGGCCTGCTTGGTTGCCATGGGTTACCTTTTTATGTTTTCTGGTGGGATCATCTGTCCATGGGATCAGGTAAGCTAAATGTATTCTGTGGTGAGTTTCTTTGTTGTAGACAAGCATGTGGTGCATTGTGTTTTTATTTGAAGTTTTATTGGGTTGTTTTATATGAGATGGCAGTTTAAGGTGAAGTCATTACAACATATTTGAAATGGCAACTTCAAAAAACAGATTGAAGATGTAGAAACCTTGGTCAAATGCAAACTCTCACGAACGGATGTGATAGAAGTACTTCACTTTCATTGTTGCTTATTTTAAAGTCAGCTGAGTTCTCCTGTGGTGAATGGCAACATTTGTGGGATTTTTGTTCGCTTTAAAAGTGCATATTTTGTAAACGTTAACCCGATTGTTGCATCAGTGCATCTTGCATTAAAATTTGTTTTGGTCACGCACATGCTTGAGTGCCACTTGACATTGTTTTCATGCTTCTGCTCAATCAGTGTTGATAAATATGTTATTACAAATCTCTAGATATTTTGTCAAACTACATTTAAATACGATCAAAACCAGAGGTGTCAAAAGTATTCACATTCATTACTCAAGAAGAAGTATAGATACTAGGGTTTAAAAAGACTTCTGTAGAAGTTGAAGTATCAACTCAAGCTTTTTACTTAAAAGTATAAAAAAGTGTAAAAGTACTGGTTTCAAAACTACTTAAAGTATAAAAGTAAAAGTAATGTAAGGGGAACATTTTTCCCATTAAGTACAAATTCTTAAGCCATGTCTCAGGGGCCTATAGTGCACTACACCACCTCCTCCAAAAAAAAACAGTTTTCTAAAGGCCATTATGACTATAATGTTATATTAAAATGTTATGTTGAAAAATGTTCGATGCACTACGTTACCTGTTTCAGCTGCATATATGCCCATTGAAAAAAACATTTTATTACAATGCAAAGACATTAAAGTACCATATGTGTACTACTGAGCAGTAACATGCGTTTCTTGGAGCGGAAGACATGATAACTAATTGCCAATAAGCATTGTAATAGTGCAAAAAGTCAAACTTCAGTGGAATGTTATCAATAACATTTATTGGAAG
This sequence comes from Limanda limanda, assembly GCF_963576545.1. NCBI lineage: Eukaryota > Metazoa > Chordata > Actinopteri > Pleuronectiformes > Pleuronectidae > Limanda > Limanda limanda. The sequence goes on from NC_083646.1 coordinate 18,748,699, forward strand.
AGACCTTGAGACCTTTGGACTCAATCCTGTATGTACAACAACACTAACAGTAGTCTTTGTTTAGCCGCAAAAGCAGCAGGTTCTCAAAGTTATTTGAGCCTATGCCTGCGGAAGGATCATAACCGGTTCAGCCTGATCCCCCCCCCCCCAAACAAGTGCTTAGGGTCTCGCGCTGCGCCCCAGGGCCAGCGTGTCTCCCGAGGCCAGGGTGTGTGTGGGTGTGGCACGCGAGTGATCTCCCACCTAACCCCTACCCCCCCTTTGCCGGCCTGCTCCGATGGCCGCCGGACCTGACAGCGGGGCGCGTCAGCGGAGGCGGGGGGGGGGGATGCTGCGCCACATTGTGTGTGTTTTTGAACGATGACAAACCGGAATGAAAACAAGAGAGGCTATTTTTAAAATGTAAGGAGTAGTAAGAACAGATATTTGCGTGAAAATGTAAGGAGTAGAAGTAAAAAGTAATCTGAAAAATAAATACTCCAGTAAAGTATATATACCCAAAATTTCTACTTAAATTTTGGGTATCTACCTCTGATCAAAACAGGAGCTGAAATTTGTCCATTTAAATTAGTTTTATTATGATGCCAGGGAAAGGACCACCATCCATTTTTGTAGACAATTAAAGACAAGAACACAACAAAGATACATTTTGAGATTAGGTTATCTGCAGGATCGAGTTTTTCCAATGTGTTACTGTTGAACTGCTACAATATTTTTGCATAATTTTGTGAGTAATCCAAACTCCCTCCCAGCGCTGTTTATATACTTACAGTACAACGGCTGTTCATTTTCTTCACTATGTCCCTGTTGATGTGTTTCATACTGCTTTTTATATTGCTTCCTTTTTAAACTTCGACAGGAATACATTAAAGTTTGACTGAGCAGGGGGACAAACTGTGTCAAAAGCCATATGTCAGTCATGAACGTTGTAATGCCAATGAGCCACCCCAAAACCTGCATATTATTTCATCATACTTGCTTTGGGAACTGCTGAAATGCAGCCACAAACTTTGACTTGATGGTGGATAAATAGATTAAGTGCACGACTGTGTGTTTGGTTATATAGTTACAAAGAGATCGTACATCAGTGTCATATCAAAGACAAAAGGCAGTCAGCTAGATGGTGAGACTGGAAGATGTGTTATGTAAAGGTGCTGTAAATCAACCTGTGTAAATCAATACATTATTTTTACCCATGCACTTTTCAAGTGCCTTGGGGCATGAGTGCAGGCTTGCTGACAGTTCCACGTGGTCCTCTCAACACCATGCTTTAGCATATGAGTCAGACATGAGACCATTTTGCACATATAGTTAGTGCAAATTATTTTTGAGTGGGTGATCGGCTTTATTATTAGTGCATGAACAAAACTTTACATTTCGCTGTATATTTTAAATGATGATGGTCAAGTCGTGTACGTATGCATGTTAATTAGCAACATTACATCTGCAGTTTAATGTGAAGTGATGGACAAACAGCAGTTTCTTCATTGCTACAGTCACATGCATCCTGTAACAGGGCTCATTGCAAATAGCACAGCACATTAAGTCTTCATCATATAAAAGCTGTACTCATTCAACAGTACTTGGCAAATGTCTAGTGTGGGCTCATCTGTCACAAAGGGATAGCTGAAGATGCAGTGATTCATACATAACTGTGTTTATTCCTTTCCTCTGCTTACAATTGTGTCATTATTGCTACCTGCCATATTATAGATAGATAAATATGCTAATATTTATGTACTAATAGCTCCCAAAGAATCATCACACTTATGAAAGTGGAAATAATCTTTAATTGAAGCTTTATGTAAAATATGTACATTTTCTTCATAGGATTTATAGAATTGAGTGAGAGAGTAACAAGTTTATCCTTTGCATATAAGTGCAGTAGAAGGTTTTTGATCTATACATATTCATTTATTAATAAGAGTGTGTTTATCTATTGGCACTCTGGTGTTACTGTGCAGTTGCTATGTGAATGTCTGCTCCAAAAGGGATACAAAGGGAGACAAAGTAAAAAAAATCTGAGTAAATTAAATTCGTTCTGAGCCCAGGTTAGGAGGGAACTAGAGAAGTCGAGAATGAAACGGTAATTAGAGGGAAAGCAGAAGTCTTCCTCCCACCTCACCTGTCATGTATCGCTTGGAGCTCACTAAGGATCATGACTTTGGTCTTGTGTCTTTTCATACATTGTTGCTGAAAGACAGTAATAGTCAATCTTGTACGTCTTTTACAACAGAATTAATGGATATATGTAGGTTAAATCCGCCTCAAAAGGCATTTGAGACCTTTCCCATTATTAGTCGCAGAGTTTTCATTTCGTTTTTTTCCCTGGTGCGTCATGTTCGATGTCACAAAAGTAAAACTGCTGAGGCACTCTCTCTTACCTCACTGCCTCGCCAAATTAGTGCATTCACCCGTTTCCATCGCTGCCGATTTGAGCCGGAACCTATTAAAACCAGTTTCTACTGCAAAAGTAATTTAATGCGAGAGTGTCGCTGACTCAATCCATTCCCATTGCAGACAAAAGCCAGATGTGAGCTGGTTTTGGAACAGTGGAAAAGAGGCTTTGTGAAGAAAGAAATGATTCTGTTTCAAATTCGATACACAGTGAATTGTTCATGGGTTTTGTTGTAGTGTAAAATGTTTATGAAAAGACCTATCATATTTCTACTCATCTGTGTCACTATTTGTTCAAAATGTGGACTCACACCCACATTTTCACACTTGACTGGTCAAACGAAGTTAAAAATGGAGGAAACATGATGTCAAGGTTGTTGTACCATCACAAATCCTTTTGTTCTGCTTCTGTCAGAGAATAAATTGTTCCAGAAGAGATGTGACATGGTTTGCTGTTAGTCATGTAACCTTACAAAATGTTATTGATGGACAGAATTGTTCCACTAAGGACAAAAAGCAATCAAAAAGTCCTGAGCAGCCCATCAAGGGCTCTTCAAGCAAACCTTTTTTTTCCAAACTTCCTGTCGTGGCTGTGAAGGGTTTCTGTGTTACATGAAGAGCATATGGGAATATGTGGCAAAAGTGCACAAAAGGAAAATGCAATGAGATTCTTAGAAGTTGTTGAAAGCTTCATCTTTCATTTATAGCAGCAGTGGATGTTGCAGGATGTGATTATCATTTTTCTTACAAATGAAAATGTAGCTCCAATTTCACTAGATGAGAAAATGTGCCGTGTTGATTATCACAGCTTTTAACAAAACCTTGACTTCTTGTTCTGCACAAGTGAAACCAGCAGAGTCATTAGAAAAGGCTCCATCAAATATTTATTGACCTACTCTACATTGTAGACAAGTTTAATAATTTGATCACAGATGAACAATTTCACAACCACTGTGTCTTTTCCAGCACTATGCATATTTTTCTATTGACCACCATGTCAGCTCATGGAATTGAGCGAGTCAGTGTTGCTTGAGAACTTCGTTTAGTATTTAATCAGTGATCACTCACGATGTGGTTTGATTCATTTTATTTTCTGATTCCCCGTTTTTTAGACATCCAAGAGTTTATATTCATAGATTGATTGCATTAGATTGTCTTTTAATTAAAGCTTTTAATTGTTTGCCAAAATGCGCTTATCTGACAACTTTAATTTCACACAAACTATGCAGAAAATAATTTATATTAACTTTTTATATAAAAAAATGTACTTTGTATTTTTTTCTTCGATTTATAGTTATTTAAGGCAAGTTTATGGTTGAACTGTAAAATATCCTGCCTCAATTACATTTCTTGGCCATAAGGTTTCATGTCATCCAACAAATCATCAATTAAATAGGGGGGGGCAGCTTTGGCTGAGGGGTAGAGTGGTCGTTCCACATCTGCATGCCACTTACTTTGGGCAAGATACGGAACCCCTAAATGGCCCCTCATAGGTGTTTAATGCACTAATTGTCAGTCGCTTTGGATTAAAGCTTCTCCCAAATGACATGAAATGTAATGTAATAATATATGTTTGTGCTGTGCTGTCAGCTTTGAGTTTCTGGCATTGCTGTCCCCATATTAAATGAACCATAATAATATCCTCTGACTGTCTCGATGAATAAAGGCCAAATAACAAAAAGCACAATCTGAAAAAGTGCTGCAGCAGCTGGGTGAGAATAGCACATAGAATGTACTATAATTAGTCTCATGGTTGTCATGTGTTGTTAGAGGGTGAATTCTTAAAGGTCAAATTGACCAATGTTCTTGTCTAAAGCTAAAATCACAGTGACGGCTCACAGTGATTACCAATCCCTAATGGAAACCTAAAATGACAACAACAATACATGTTGTTTATTAACATTTTATCAGCTGATTTTTATTTGTGTAAGAGTAGCAGACCAAATAATTTGTGAGTTAAAGAGGAAGTTGAATGAGGTCAGCGATGTGCAGCCGCTGCTTTAATGAGTTCTGCTTTCATCTCAACCTTTCCTCTCTCCTGTGACAACATTACCATGGACCACTCAGGACATGCTGTGCATTCTTTATAGCTCTTACTAAGACACCTTTCGTGTTGCTAGTCACCATTGCATTACTACATAGGGTAAAACAGTTTCCCTGAAAATGACAGTGGACAAACCGTGCAACCGCACGCAGTGTTGGGAGTAACGGCGTTTAAGTATAACGGCGTTACTAACGGAGTTCTTTTTCAGTAACGGAGTAATCTAATTAATTAGGGCCCGAGCACAGACATCAAAGGTGTCTGGTGAGACCCTATTGAAATTGTAAGGATTATTATTATTATTATTATTATTATTATTATTATTATTATTATTATTCAGGCAAATGAATTGGCTTTTTGAGGGCTTTAACATGCTCAACTTCTTACCAAAATTTGCAGAAAGTTAGAAAGTGGTGAAAATTTACGTATTCTGAAGGAATTTTTAATGGGCTTCGCAAAATGGCTCAACGGTGCCCCCTGAGACCCCCCGAGACCCCCGGAAGGTGTTCCCATTGACCTATCTTCACAAAAATCGATATACAGGTGTATCATGACCAAACAAACAAAAAAGTCTCTGGGTGCAATTGTAAAAACAAAACAGAAAGCCTGATATTTTGTATTTAGTGGCCATTTTGGCCATATTCCACATTTTTTCTTTGATACACTTGTACCAGGGTTTTCATCGGATCAACTTCAAATTGAGATGAGTGTCATCACAACAAGATGGAGATAAAAACTGACTGACGGATTTTTTTTTAATCACACGGTGTGACCGTGGCGTGGCGTCAAAATTTGATTACACGCCATTAAAACACGATGTTCTGTAGCGCGGACATACATGGACCATAAATCCTTTGATTTCAGTCTTCCTAGATCAAAGGAAACTTTATGTCTTGCAAAGGTCACGTCTCTTTCTCTCTCAGAACTGGTTATTTTTGTTTTTTCAGACAAAAAGCATGCAACGCTTCAAAATGGATGTGCTCGGGCCCACCCAGTGCTGCTTTGCAGCCCTAAAAATTTTAGTTATTATTATTATTATTATTCAGGCAAATGAATTGGCTTTTTGAGGGCTTTAACATGCTGAACTTCTTACCAAAATTTGCAGAAAGTTAGAAAGTAGTGAAAATTTACATATTCTGAAGGAATTTTCAATGGGCATCGCAAAATGGCTCAACGGTGCCCCCGAGACCCCTGGAACGTGTTCACATTGACCGATCTTCACAAAACTCGACACACAGGTGTATTTACTTTTGTCATCGTTACAACGCCGTTATCGTTATTGATAATGTAAAGTGGCGCGTTACTACAATTTGGTTGAATGAAGCGGTCAGTCGGCAATCTCAACCGGCAGCGACTCCGCAGTCCCCGACGCTGTTTGCCGGCTTCCTCCGCACTTCCGCTTTCTCCTGTCCCTTGCGACTCCTTCTCCACCAATGAATAGGCTTGACGTCGCTCGCTACGTCATCATCCGGCGACGGCTGTCAAACAACACTCTGGTGGGGGGGGGGTCTCTCGATCCGTTACAATATTACACCCCAGCTGCGTGGAGAGAGCTGTCTCACTGCACGCTCTGACTACAGCTCAAGACAGCGACAATGGCGACGAGCCAGGGAAATTCAAAAGTAGCGTTCAATAACTGGAAGTACCGGCACTACTTCTCACACTACTTAATGGCCAGATTTTCCTTTGTTTCTTTTTACCCAAGTTTACATTTGCACTTGAATTTTATTTTCAATATTTATTTTTATATGTTTTAATTCTATGCATCATATGGCAGGCTGCAATCTATTGAGTTCAAATAAATACCAAATGTTCTAAAATACTGTATATAGTGTTTTTATTCTTCAATCAGTTAATATAAACATCTTTGACGTTAAAGATGTTACAGAACGTAACAGCGTTATAAAACATGAAAAATAACGCCACAGTTACTTTGCTGAGTAACTAATTACTCTAACAATGTGGTAACTGAGTTACTAACTCAATTACTTTTTGGGAGAAGTAATTTGTAACTGTAACTAATTACTTTTTAGAAGTAACTTGACCAACACTGACCGCACGACCTACTTAGTGAAACTCAAATCCTCCTGCAGCATAATTTCTCAGTACTGGAAATACTATCTCTCCCCCTCCTTCATTCTTTCATGTCAGGACATATTAGTTTCCACAAAGCCCTTGCACGCTTACAAGCTAACTGGACTTCTTCACTGCTGGAAAAGACATAACTTTTGGAGCTTTTCCCATCAGCTCCAGCCCAGATGGCACCTCAAATTCACATATTTCAATTACGTCTCTGCTGCGATTCGGATGGAGCTACTTCCATTCCTTATTGTGTTGCATTTCTTTTATAACTTCAGCGGTGTGAAGCAGCTTCCCCACATAGGAGACATAGTCAGCTGTCAGAATAACTATATATTGTGTTGACATTTTCAAAGAGACGGTGAGAGAACAAGAGCTGGTTACAATACAAACTGCTGTGTCAGTAATGTCAGGTAAAAAGAAAAAAACGGAGAGGCTCCAAATGTTTCCCTCAGCGCTGTTGTGCTCACCAGCCCTGCTCCTCAAGTTATTTGTATATAGTACACTTTCCATTTTCAAACCCGGAATCAATTGGATGCTTATCCTCTCTCCACAATGCCCCTCTCTCTTTGCTGACGATGAAGAGAAGGGCTTATCTGTGTAGCCCAGTCTCTTCCCCTCACTGAGAGCTGTCTCATCTCATCCCCTCCCTTCTTTCTGTCTCTCCTGATCACTCACCGTCTCTGTCACACACACACACACACACACACACACACACCCACGCACGCACACACCCACACACACACATACACACCCACACACACACACTCTCCTTTGTGGGTACACTGCCAGCTTCTTTAGCTTTTAAAGCAGAGGTGGGGGAGAAGGTAGCTGTGGTGAAGGAAAAGGAAAAGGCTTCCCAGTCTGAAATGGTAAAGAAGCGGGCAGATGGTAATAGTCGGTGAGGAATCACTGTCAGGCATAAAAGGTGGGTAAAGGAAGTCTGAGGATGGAGAGGGGGAGCAGAGGAGGAATAATTTACTTAAATTGTGTTTTGATGCACGGAAGATGGGAAAACGTGGATACATATACATAAAACATTAACACGTATTGCAGGAGGACTGAAACAGACAAAGCACTTTCTTTGATTATTATTTTATCTTTTGAATACATTTTTTTATCTTTGCTATAAATCTGAAAATCTATCTTTTTACTTAAATTTAAGTAGCTGTAAATGAAAAGAGCTTGTGTTTTTTTTTTAGAGTTAAACAGCAGATTGACACATAAATGCTCAGATGGACACGGACACCCACTCTTTACTGTAAATCCAGCCTGTAAACTAATCTCTTCCACAGACTGTGGACTAAAGGTCTGATGTAATCTGACACTCCATCACTCTAATTTGTTTTGTAAACCCTCCTTAGTGTCATTATCAAGGAATTGACTCATGGGCCGAAGCAGAGTTGACGGCACCATGCTGGAGCACAAAAAGCCTTGTCCTCTTAATTGTCAGAGAGAGGGTCCTCATGCGCTCGCATCATCCACGATGAAGACCGACCCTTTCTGTTTTATTACTGCATGATGTATCACGCATGCAGCACCACTCAGCAGGTGTCTTTCCCCCAGCAGCCTCTCCATTACAGTTGATATAGTTTCATGATTGAGTTAGCAACATTGGATTTCAGACCATTAATTCAGGAACAAAAGACTCTCTGGATTATAAGTAAATTATGTTGCCTTGCTCGATGATATTTGGCAGCAATTAGCAGCTCTCTCTTAGGAAGTAAGTTAATACTTTCTTTTTCCTCTTTTGATATGGTTAATACATACAAATCCACAGAGGAGAAAGACTGTTAATGTTCACGGTGCTTGTAGGTTCACAGTCACTGGATAATTTACCAGTTTCTTTTAATTAAAGTCCTGAAACGTAACACTTTTCACGGTTTTAATTTACTGTGTTTTAGAGCCAGGAGCACTAATTGTTATACTGCAGAAACACCAGCCTTTGCAGTCATTAAAGGGATAAACCGAATAATAAATAAATTCACTCATTGTCTACTTACCACTATGCTGATTGAGGACTGGGTGAAGTACTTGAGTCCACAAACATTTTAGGAGTTCACTAAATCCTTTAAATTCTACTCCGATCAGGAATCAGGAATACAAAAAAATACTCAGAAATACTACAGCATTTCAATTTATTTCTAGACTAGTCACACCAGTTTATTGATCTCATCTCTGCTAGCGACAATACACATCTTTTACTGTAGTTTTTTTTAGTTTGGTTATTTGAGCCAAGCTATAAAAAGATGACTCTCCACCCTCCCTTTTGCGATTTGTCATATTTTGTGTATAAAATTGCTGCCGTCTATTTTTTCCTATTCCTGCAACCTCTCTTCACTTGACTGCCTCAAAAACACTGCTCTGCCCTTATGTGTGCGTTTGAATCCTTTCGCTTGCCAGCATTACTGAACCATGACATTGGAAAAAAAGTATAAGACTGGGGCCAATTAAATCTTAGTCAGACGGTGGTATAGAGTTGTGTTATTGCACCTGTCATTCTGAAGAGACCACACAAATAAGCAAAAGTGCAAATGGAGCAAACCTTATTACCAATTTTTACCCATCAATCCATTGCGTTTGACAAGTGAGAAAACAAGAGAAAACTAAAATATCAAAATAATTGTACTACATATTCTTCTAAATTATGGATTATTCAACTAAAAGCACTCTAGTTCTATTAGTCTTTTAAGCTTGTCAACAGTTAGTGGGCTGGTTTTCTTTTAAATATAGATATGTAGCTTTAAGGAGAGGGTTAGAGTCAAGAAAGCCACCCACTTATAGGATCACTCACTAAACTATTATATATCTCACTTCACAAGGATTTCATATTTTGACCGTTCATGCAGGTAGGTGCAACAGTCTCAAGAGAACCGGGACACATTTTTGTGCAGTTCAAATTGCCACCCTTGTTTGGTTTAGGAAAAATGCATCCTTTCCTCTTTATACTCAAAATATTAGGGTTAGGGTTAACGGCTCAAATAGAGGGGAAATGAAAATGTCAGTCTGCAGATTCGGAACAAATTAAAACACTCAGAGCCTCTGTGTCTTCTCAAAGATTAGTGAAATTTTGTCATGAGTGTTTCGCTGGCATCAAGTTGTTCATATGTGTGAGTTGGCGTGGAAGGAACTTGATTATATAATTTCCCTTCCCACAATGTAATTAGTGTAACTGTCTTTTAAAGACCTGTTTGGTGGTCTGATGCTGACCATGCCTGTAACTGTTAGTCAGCAGGATTACGCAAAAATTGGACTGATACCTCGGAACTTGGAAGATGTGGTTGGGTCAGGAAAGGATCCATTAAATATTGGGGCTGATCCATTTTTTCCCCCCAATTTCTTTAACTTTGCCAGATATAGCGTTTTTCAGAGAATACATCATTGACCTACAGCCGTGGCCAAAAGTTTTGAGAATGACACAAATATACATTCTAACAAAGTCTGCTGCCTCAGTTTTTATAATGGCAATTTGCATATACTCAAGAATGTTATGAAGAGTGATCAGATGAATTGCAATTATTTGCTAAGTTCCTCTTTGCCACGAAATTGAACTTAATCCCCAAAAAAACATTTCCACTGCATTTCAGCCCTGCCACAGAAGGACCATTTGACATGATGTCAGTGATTCTCTTGTTAACACAGGGGACAAGTCTGGAGATCACTCTGTCATGCTGATTTAGACAGAATAGCAGACTGGAAGCTTTAAAAGGAGGGTGTTGCTTGAAATCATTGTTCTTCCTCTGTTAACCATGGTTACCTGCAAGGAAACACGTGCAGTCATCATTGCTTTGCACAAAAAGGTCTTCAGAGGCTTGGATATTGCTGCCAGTAAGATTGCACCTGAATTTACCATTTATCGGATCATCAAGAACTTCAAGGAGAGAGGTTCAATCGTTGTGAAAAAGGCTTCAGGGAGCCAGGAAGTCCAGCAAACGCCAGGACCGTCTCCTAAAGTTGATTCAGCTACGGGATCGGGCCACTACCAGTGCAGAGGTTGGTCAGGAATGGCAGCATGCAGGTGTGAGTGCATCTGCACGCACAGTGAGGCGAAGACTTTTGGATGATGGCATGGTGTCAAGAAGGGCAGCAAAGAAGCCATTTGTCTCCGGGAAAAACATCAGGGACAGACTGATATTCTGCCAAAGGTACAGGGATTGGACTGCTGAGGACTGGGATAAAGTCTTTTTTTCTGATGAATCCCCTTACCGATTGTTTGGGGCATCTCGAAAAAAGCTTGTCTGGAGAAGAAAAGGTGAGCGCTACCATCAGCTCTGTGTCATGCCAACAGTAGAATCCTGAGACCATTCATGTGTGGGGTTGCTTCTCAGCCAAGGGAGTGGGCTCACTAACAATTTTGCATAAGAACACAGCCATGAATAAAGAATGGTACCAAAACATCCTCCGAGATCCACTTCTCCCAACCATCCAAGAACTATTTGGTGACGAACAATGCCTTTTCCAGCATGATGGAGCACCTTGCCATAAGGCAAAAGAGATAACTAACTGGCTCGGGTAACAACATTGAAATGTTGGGTCCATGGCTAGGAAACTCCCCAGACCCTAATCCCATTGAGAATTTGTGGTCAATCCTCAAGAGGCGGGTGGACAAACAAAAATCCACAAATTCTGACAAAGTCCAAGCATTGATTATGCAAGAATGGGCTGCCATCAGTCAGGATGTGGCCCAGAAGTTAATTGACAGCATGCCATGGTGAATTGTAGAGGTCTTGAAAAAGAAGGGTCAACACTGCAAATATTGAATCTTTGCATAAACTTGATGTTATTGTCAATAAAACTCTTTGACACTCATGAAATGCTTGTAATTATACTTCAGTATACCATAATAACATCTGACAAAAAGATCTGAAAACACTGAAGCAACACACTTTGTGAAAATCAATACTTGTGTCATTCTCAAAACTTTTGGCCACGGCTGTAGATTACACAAATCTGGCATATTTTGTGGACTGATATTTACGAAGTCCAGTGAATTAAAATGTGGTTTTATAAGGGGACTGTTGGGCCTTGGTAAAAGGAATGTGCTCTCTGAGTGCCCTTCCGGTTTTTATCTGTGTTGATGTTGCACACATTATTACTTAGCATCTAACACATTTAGCATCAGTCATGGTCTCCACTGTATAAAGGTCTCTGTCTCCCCACTTCCATATTGACTAAGCTCTGTTGTCCCTGATACTTGGAAACCAGAGTGTTACTTTAATTACTGCTACATAGATATATTTTTTATTTTAGGAAGCATGCAGAGAAAGTGTGCAGTATATATTTACCTGGATAATACATTTCCAGTTTGTGTAGATATGTTTTAGCAATAATTTGCAGCCTTGCTGGGTTGAATATAAATCAAGATTTGAATTTTTTTCACACAAGAAAAGCCTTCTCACAAGAAATGGCAAAGGAAAAAGCAAGGACACCTCCGGGAGTTGCTGCTCGTCTGCTCTCTACAGTATAATTCTCTTTATGTTGCATGAAATTGAATAGAATCATAAATATTTTTTTCCTGCGCACCTGCTTCAAACGTCAAGAGGTACAATAAGAAGTGGCTGAATAGATGGTGATTCCCCATGGTCTTACTTTGACTTTGATTCCTGCTCTGCAAAAACCTTGTAATAACAACAGCAACTACTACTACTCACTGCTGCTGCTCATCTTGGGATAGAAATTCCTCACATAATTTTTCTGCAGTTAATCAATGATTGTAAATACCTTTCATCTTGAGTCACAGATGCTGATTGTTCTGATGAAATTACAAATATTTTACAGATTCCTGACACAGTATTACTGAAGTGTTGGCTTTTCAGAATTGACTTGAATATTTTTTTCCCCACACTTGTTGTAGACTGGCTCTGAAATTGATTTGGGTTACTTTATTTCAGCTCTTTATTTATGAGGTGTTAGAACAAACACATTTTACTAAATATTTATGATCCACAGCAGATTGAGCCCTATGAACCTTTTAAGGCAGAGTACTTTACTCACCTGAGAGAGTAAATATTATAATTTCAGATTTGTGTTGTGCAAATTTCAATAGCTTCTAAGTGAAATCCTGTTTATAATGTATATATTCTGTTCATTGTTTTTATAGGTTTATTTTTCAGGTACAGTGCATATTGATAACAAAACTGCATATATATTCACGCGTTAGCCAAGAGTCTTATTGTCATTTGTATTACCTGGCTAGGTTTGAAGAGAGCAGTCTACTGTCAAATAAGAATGTTTGAAATGGTTATCATGATGTAGACAAAAAAACGACAAACGCATCTACTTAAAAACACACGTTAACGGTGTATGCTAGCTTGCCAAAAAAGGGCTGGTGGATATGACTTGATTTTTAAAAACACCGAAACATGAGAAACAGGACGAGACTTTTTTTGTAAATATTTTATTATTATTTTATATAATTGCAATTTTTTTCCCTTCTGTATGATGGTGTGTTTTTTTACATGTTCACTGTTTAGTAATTTGAGAAAATTTGAAGCCTACAACCAATAGATAATCATCCATCAGGCTACTAAGTATTATATATTTCTACTTTTACCTGTATTGAAGCAGCAGGAGGTCTGTCACTGCAGAGGACACAAGACCCATTGGAGTAGAATTTTTATTCAATGAGTTAAGGCCAATTTATGCCTCTCCGTTTTTTCTATTACGGACAGATAAGACCGCCCTATCCGTCGTGAAACGTCCTCTCCGAGGGCTTCGGACAGCTTTTTGTACACGTCTGATTTTTCTAACTATGTTGGAGACCCGACGGACCGCTCTTGGCTGTGATTGGTCCGCGAACGACATCATTTCCGTATGACGTCATTTCCGTATTTCCGGACCTCAAACTTTCTGTTTACATGTAGCAACAAACACGAACACAACTATGATTCTACGATTAATGTGACGTGTGTGTTAAGCCAGCAGAGTTGTCCGGCTGACAGTGGCTCGTTAGAGCACTGAGGGCATGTGTGCACGGTCACATACGGTTATAACGAGCTTTCAAAACGGCGCTAGCAGGCTAGGCTAGCGGGCTAGGCTAGCCACCATGCTAACTGCGGTGGTAACAGTGCAAGAACCCGCCGTCACGACTTTAATTCCACTTCTATCATGACACTGTTTCTATAATACCGTCAGGTTAGAAGCAAACACTGGATAGTAGTAGTTAGTGCCGGGAGTCCCTGCTGACTGTGTGTGGAAGCTGGGGGGAGCTAGGTCCGTGTAGCTTCTAGCTACATGTAGCCTCAAGCAGATTCAAGCTGTGGAATCAGCAACACAGTTCGGAAACAAGACCGGGGAACCGCTGCGCTAAGAAACGATTACATCAGCATTTTGACCCGCTGGGTGTCACTTTATTTAGTTCTGTTAGTTGCCATGGTTCAGTGTGTGGGACGCAAGCTAACATGTAAACAGAGACACGTGGACTTCTTCTTCCCAAATGGGGTAGGCTTCTCTGAGCTCGTCTTCCGTTGCGCCACCTATGGGTTTGGCGGTGAATTTTTTCCGGACGTAGACTGACGGAGAAGTAAAAATCAAAAAGACTCTTTGTCTCCCGCTGAGACCTCTCCGAGAAACGGACACGTAGTAGTATATAAGAGCCTTAAATCATCATCAGTCATGTCTTCAAGGTTACCAACTGTCCCTTGATATTGCTCCTCTTTGCATTCACTTGCACAGATGGCTATAAGGAAAGCAATGCGCATCTTAGTGACCTAAGCTTAAACAGAGGAGCTACTGTTGCTCCCTCTCTTGCTTTCCTTTCCCCCCCATACTACTGCCCCCCTGCACACAAACTCCTGCTTTTTCACTAGTCATGCAAAGAAACCGCAGAGGATATAAGGCACCTGGCTGCAGCCTGTGAGAACACTGGCCTCATTCTGCACATGCACAACAGCAGATGAGCTGCTTTAACCCTGCAGCCGAAGGCATATTAAGTGTTTGTGTGTGTTTGTGTGTGCTCCTGTACTAACAGTGCATCTTAGTGAGAACCATTTTAAACGCACACTTGGTTTTAAGGCTTAGAATTAGGTTTAGGTTAGGCATTTAGTTTGGATGGTTTGGGCTTGGGAATGTTCATTGTGCCAATGAGTGTCCTCACTTGTGGGTGTGTGTGTGTGTGTATGCGTGTGTTTGTGTGTGTGCGTGTGTGTGTGTGTGGAGCTTGAGTAAAAACAGAAGCACTCCACATGCTGCATCAGAGGTGTCAGGTTTGAAGTGTGAGAGTTGGCCCTTATTTCTGCTTCCAGTAATCGAGGGAGCTTGGAAAAAAACTGAAGATGCTACGAATGTTGCAATGTGTTGACTGTTCCTGTATTAATATTATGCCTATTGCCACAAATTTGTTCCTCCTGTTACTGAGTTACTTGACATGAAACTCATTCCCAGAGCAGGCCAGATTTTTTTTACCACTTTATTTTTTCATGCCAGCAATGTTGCCGTACATAAGTAAACTTCATTTCAAAAAGCAGTGTTTAGACCTCTTGGGTAATGCTGCTTCTCCTCTCACAGGTATTTTATTTGCATCTGTATTTTCTCTTTCATTTATATATCTCCCTTTTTTCTGAATCATCCTCTCCACAGGTGTCATTCTTCCTGTTCATTGTGTTCGTGGTTTACACTATGCTGCCGTTCTCCATGCGGGAAGCCATCATCGCCAGTGTCCTGACCTCCGCCTCTCACACCATTGTGTTGAGTGTCTGCCTGTCCACTACAGCTGATCACATGGAACCGGTGGTGTGGCAGGTAAGGTCAAACGGTAGCAGAGAGAAAAAACGCTGCATACGATAAATCCTTACTTGAATTATGCATAGTACAGTGCCCGCTCTAAACCTGCCTGTGTGAATGAGCTTTCTGCTTGGCTTATGTCAATGCCCCTTAGTCTACCTCAGAATTGTTCCTTATCATTATGTGAGTCCTTCCTAAAGAGTTCTACCAGATACTGTCACTTTGTATTGTTTGTGTGCTGGACGCTGTGTGGAGAGCTTTTGTCTAAACAGTCTATACTGCAGCGGGAAGTTAGAAAACTTTGCATTCATTCTACTTGTTTTATCTGCAGGGAAGATTTTATAGTCATGGTTTTTAATAAAATGAAACTTAATTAGCTTCATTACTGTGCACGTGTGTGGTTATATATAATTTAGAATGGTTAACTTAACTGGTGTTATAGTTTATACAGCGTGTGTCAGGTATTTCAGAGGTTTGTTTTGACGTAATTCAGTCCCAAGTGAACCACTTTCCAAAATAAAAGCTCTCTAATTCAGCTCGATATAACATATTGCTCTAATAAAACAAATGTGCTTTTAATTTGTTGCACATTCGCTAAAGAAGAAGTGGTCCCATGAATGTTTCCATGATAGAGATCAGCAACATGTTAGTCAGTCCGATATAATAATATAAAAGTTATGAAATTCCCAAATTGATCTGGTTTTGATCCAGTTGCCGACTACTGCTGTATTTTATCTGAGGACATATACAAGAAGACATGTTCAACTCGGTCCACAAACTGAAGGCACACTGCCCCTCACCCCCACTGACTGCTAAATATTGTAAAGCATCACAGGTCCAAATCTAGTGTGCTAGCTAGTGGTGACTACCAACAAAAAACAACAACAGCCTTCAACTCAGCATGCGAGAAAGATGACGAACGGAGAGCAAGGTGAAGCTACGTCCCTCTACATGATGTTGTGCATGTTTACTCTAGGAGTACTGCGAATGCGAACGGCGCATTTGATTAGAATGGTCCGGGTCACGGCCAGGGAGGGAGGGGGGGGGGCAGGATCTCAAGCATGCGCAAAGACGTCATCTCCAGTTGTTGTCTAGCTTCCAGAGTTACATGCGCGCGTTGTCCGATATACAGCCAAATCCGATCTACTTATCTGGGGGTGGTTATCCGACTTCAGTCGGACACAAGAAATCTAGATTTGTGGAGTTACATGAAATGGATCTTCGATTGAAACCCGACAACGCCAGAAATCGGGTTCCAATCGGACACATGTAACCGCAGTGAGTGATTTAAGTAGTAGGGCTAAAATCTCAGCAAATATTCAAGGACTTATCTTTCAACGTTTTCGAAATGCACTTACTTATCTCAGATAGTTGATAGAGAAGAGAGAAAATGCTGACCGACCTGGCATAAAGACAAGAAAAGGGTAAACTACTCTGTCAAAAGGAAAGCCGTTTCAAACTCAACTTCCGTATCCTTACCTCAAGTGAAGTTTAACCCAGTTTCAGTTCAATCTGTTTTAATACCTAGATTTAATCTGATTCGACTTGTTTTACGTTCCATTGTCTCCCAGACATGTATCTATATATTTTCCTTTCAGCTTCCATTTTAAACAAGCAGTATAGTCTTTTGAGCAAACAAACAAACGTGACCTTTTAACCAAAACTAATTTAGCATAGCAGTTGAGCGATAGATATTCCAATGTGTTGTTTTTTTTAAATATATTTTATTAAAAGGTCACCCACTTTCCAGTGGTTTTGCTGTTTCAAGCACAAAATGTCCAGGCAGTTAGTATAAACAGGGAAAGGCAAAGAAAGAACAATATCGGAAAACCAATTATCTGGGTAATGTAGACTTTAATTAATTTGGGCTCATTCATACACCTATAAACCCACGTCTAATTGTGGGCTTATTGTAACTAATGTATGAAGGAAAAAACATTAATTTAACAAGCATGTCACAAAAGCCATGCCTCACTGATAATCCTATTTCAAAGACCAGAATGCAATTTACTATTTCAGAGCCAAAAGGGCATTGCTAGCATAGAAAAAGACATAATAATTATAGTAATGGTTATTTTACCAGGTCTTCATCTTGGTGACTTCCTGCCAGGGAATTGCTTTTCCCTAACTATGTCATGCTGTTTGTCAGCTGTTTTCCTCAAATGCTGTCTGACTGGTTTGTGGCTGCACAAAGAAAATTTATTTTATATATGTATATATATATGGTTATTCATCTTAATGATACATTAGTGTCACACAATTTTAGATTCTTTTCAGCATCACTAATGGATTCATTGTTAAACTATCCCAGTTGGTGAAGACTGTGTTTAAAACTTCTCTGAGCATCACAATAACAATAACCTTTAAACTATTATCAAAGGACACTATAGTCGTTGAATTAGGATATACTGTTAATTACAAGAAAATATTTCCTTATGAAATATGCGGAATGAAAAATATAATGTCTATGCTATGTGCAACTGGAGCTGCATCTTCGTCCTCATCTCGTGCCTGTATTTCTATCCATTTCTGCAAACATTCTTCATGGCTTCAGTGAACGCTGCTGTGATGGCCTCTTCTTCGCTTTTCCACTTGTTTTTTCCTCGTAACTTTTTCTTTCTCCTTTTGTGTAACTGTAGCGTGTTCTTGTTGGCTTCTGGGCCGCCTTGGGCTGTGTGCTACATGGTCACTATCTGTCAGCTCCTCTTGTGCATCAGGTCAGTTTGCCTGACAGCACAATTCTAATGGCAAATCTGCCAGACTGGCGTGTCCTTTATGAGGATCTTCACTGTAAATATAGTTTTTTTTTGGAAAACAAAATCGGATTTTGGAATTTTTCTGTGAATAATGTTAAAGAAAAGATGTAAAACATTTATTTTTCACAATTATTTGGGCTCAATATTACTGTACTGTGTTGCTGTAGTAGTAAATGGCGGTCTTCAATTACTTTAACTTACTTATTGTATATTGATTTATATGTAACCTTGTATATACTTCAAATAAATGCTTTTGTTATATACATTACTGTGCAAACGTTTTCGGTACTTAAAATTATCCAACACACGATGTCGGAGACATCTATTCAGTCACATATTTATTCTGCTGCATTACAACAACCTTAATTGTCCAGCCAAATTCATAGAAAACAGCATAAGATGTTTTGCAGCAGATGTTGTGGTCCCCACAGACCCTGACCCTCATGGAGTCCACATAGGATTGTTTGCTAAGATGCTCAGAATAACCTACCAGCCAGAGTAACACTGTGTGCAAATGCACCGAGGTGAACGGGTTCTGTTTTTAAAGGTGGTCACACCAAATATAGATTTTTTTTTCTTTTCAGTTTATTATCCGTGTGAAACTAACTGATAAACAACAGGTATTTAAATTAAAGAGGAAAACAGAGACTAATCAAAATGAACATTGATGACCAGCTGGAAGAGACTAACACTTTTGGAGAAAGAGGAAGGTGTCTTCTATCAATTTATATTGCAGAGGGTCTAAAATATGAACGTGTTTGTCCTTGCTCTCCTACATCTAGGCTTCTAAAATAACATACTGCTTATATTATTTGCATTTGTTAGACCTACACTCTTAAGCATGCTAGATATAAACAGTATGTGACATTTCTTATAGGCACACCATCTTTGAATCCAACTGACTGGACCTACAAGGAGTGATCTCTTTTGATTCCATGTGCTTTCTGTTATTCTGTTTTGTGGCTGTTTTTTTTATTTGAGGGATGACAGAGGAAATTATTCCTCATATTTTTTTTCAAACTGACCGTGTTGTGTTACAAACACATTGTGGGAAGAGACAGATTGTTGATCACTTAGCAGTCAAGATGGCATGCTGGCGCAACATGTGACATGGCCAAGGAACAAAATGACTACTAGTAAACACAAACTAAGCCAAGTCTGAGCTCTCTGTTTCATTTGTTATGACAGTAATAGTTGAATAGTTTTCAAGTGATGATGATAGACCCTACATCTACAAAGGATTTCTATAATTATGAAGTGATTTAAGATCTTTAGTCTTTATTTTTTTGCTTGTCAGTGAGGATGCTGTACTCTCATTGTATTCCGTAATCACATGAAAGTACATTTTCCTTTGCCTTGGAAACAGCACCATTTCGAGTGGTTTCTTCTTCTTTCAGGTCAATATTGATCCTATACCCCGATGCTTACTCACTTCACGCCTTGTAGACGTGGGTTGCTGGTTTAGCGTTTGTCATCAGGAGTTCGGGAGATCAGATAAAAAAAAGTATGCAAAGGTTTTTGGTTCATCTCTGTAGAACCGTCTCTACAGGGCTTGGAATCAGAACTTTTCAAGTCCCCGATGATCAAGTACTGTAAAGTCAGGATCTTTTGTAGCTATTTCCAGAATTATTAAACCATATTATGCTACAGCCTTCTTCAACATATGATTGCTCAGTTTGTATTATGTGATCTTAGCACAGTCCCAATAACTTGCTGGTTTTCGGGGAGTGAGTCCTGTATTATTGAACATTTCTATTAACACGTCTTAATGTATTGGCGTAATTAGGTGGAAGGTAATATAATGTAAGAGCACTTCAGACAAATTCAGTGATGTTAATAGTTTCATTCAGCTCATGCCATGTTGTCCTATAATTTCACCCAACATCATATGAATAATGATTAATGTTCAATATATCCATTGTAGCTTCAACAATTTCACACACACACACAAACACATACACACACACGTCAACACAAAATAGTGATAAGACATTAATGAACATTATTAAGTAATGTCTACAGCTCTGAAAGCTTTATCTTTGTCAGTGTCAGTGTGTGAGACATACGACACTGTGATACTATGGTCAATTATCCTTACTCACCACTAATGAACACAATTCACCAATTATCATTTTATGTTTCCAGATTAGATCGGACGCCACTGTGTGTTGACATGAAACTGGAAATGGTGATAATTTATTTTAAAAGAGCAACAAGGCATATCATATCGTGATGTGTTGTTTATCATGTGGGTTATGTGTTGTGACACTTGAACAGTAGCTTCAAGCAATTCAGGGTGAAATATAAATTTCTCTAAGGATTTTGTTTTGCTGTTTTTATTAAACTAGAAATCCATTTAATATCAGTGTTTTAATTAGGCTAATGTGGACAATGTTGCAGAAGAACGTCAATATTGGATTTTTGTACAATATGATTTTTGCATCATTGTGATAATGTACATTCATTATCAGTTATTCAGTTCTCCAAAGTGTTTATCAAGGTATTTCTATTATTAACTGCTTCTCATAATATGTCCCTGTATTACCAAAGGTCCTGCACTGTCGGCCAGTATTTTATCCCCGGTATTTCATAGCTCTGCTGCGTGCGTTTCTGTCTGCCTGGGCCTTCTGTGTTTTTGCTCTTTTCTGTGCAAATGTGTGTATCAGATCGAGAAAGGGAAACCTCCTCCTGTGTTTCACTGGCCACATGCCAATGTCAGCCCACTCTTTTGTGTGGGGACAAGCGGAGGCTTAAGCCCTTCTTTTTAGATAAGAGCAGGGCGGTCCGGTGACAGGGAGGCTGAAGTGTCAGAGGGTAGCTATTGAACAGCAGCTACAAAAACCTCACCAGCTTTCTTTGTAGAATTTACCAAGGTGACTGTGTAGCACTCAAACACGCTGTTCAATCAGTCGGTAAATTGGCTAACACGCTTTTTGACTTAATTACACCGTCTGACTCCTTTGGCCTTGTTGAATAATTACCTCTGGCTGGACACTGAATAGATACTTTTCCTAATGCTGTAATTTTTCAGTTACAAAAGTAAATTGCTTTTACTTGTAGCAATGTCACTTTCAATAAATATGCAAAAGGATATGCAGTCAATTTATAGTATAGATACATCTAAAGAAACTAAGGAAGTGACTGTGGGCCTGGATATGCTATGAATATTCTTAGAAGGAAAATATGTTTCCCTCAATGTGAGACTATTCTTTGAGAAGCCCAATGCCCACACACTCCAACAAATAGTCATATTGTGTATTGCACTTACACAGGACCTAGTATAGGACATGCAAGACGTATGCACCAAACTGAATAAGAAGGGATGAGGGAGGGAGGGGAAAGAGGATGTGGGTATGGATAAAGAAGATGGATTAAAAGGATGCAGTACAAGGGTGAATGGATAAAGGGAAGGGAAAGGCTGGGTCAAAGAACCTGAGACAAACCAAGCTTGATGGTGTAACTGGGTATATGAAGGCTTAACAGGTGTAGCATCTAAGTTAAGTAAGTTAACTTCATTAGGTAAATTATTATGTACATTTGTCTGACCTTCCTGAGATTTGTGAATTTCCGCCCTTTAAATGTCCTCACTCCTGGTCCTTCGTGTGCATTAACTGTTCAGTGGGTATTTAGTTAGAAGGAATCATGCCGATATCTCCACTTTGTCAAGTCCATTAAACTTGACAGTGCTGTCTCTTTGGAATCTTAATGAACCAACTGATTTATTGAAGAGGTGAAACCCTCCGTTAGGTCCAGATTTATGTGCATATGAAACTAAGAAAATTCTATCTTTTCCTGCATAGAGTTTCAAACAGTGATGCATGGCTGCATAATTATTTTTGCTACTTTGCTAAAACCTTGCAAAATGAATAGAATTATCTACCAATCCACTATAAGATATTTAGTCTTTTAGTATTTCTACACAGTTCATCTTTAGAGCATCAAAAACTCTGAAGATCCCTTATTTCAAAGTCAATCACAATTTAATGAATGTGCTTGTAAAAACCTGGAGTTCTTTTTCTGATTTTATCCAAACCGACATTAAACTAAGTGCTGTGATTACCTCGCTATATTAGTTGCCCACAGTGTTCTTACATGACAACCTTCCCTCTCAGACTGAAAATAGCCTTAATTTGTGTTCTTTGTTATTAATTGTTGAGTGCCAAATCATCAATAATTCACCATAGCCCTAGCTCTCTTATTTCAGTTTTTGCTGATAGTACGTCACATTAACTCTCAGAAGCAGCAGCTGTTGCATATTACATGTATTCCCTGTTTAAGGGGAAGTAGGGCTTAATTAACTATCCTTTGCCGACTACATTAAAATGGAGCTTGGAGCAATTAGACCTTCTGTTATCTCACACAGGATTTGGGTTTCTTAGAGTTCCATGTCACGTTTCTCTTGAAAATGGTATAGTTTGTTTTCCCTCTGATTTAGATATACCCAGGATTCACCAGCACGGCTGAAAGCACTCAGGACGCCATCTCACCTGAACCTGCTGTTATCTGCAATTGTGTATCAGTGAGCAATACGGACTGATTCACACAGCTGACCTTTCAGATTGTCCGATAGCTGTCAGTGTCTTGTCAAACAGGCGTCTGCTAATGTGGCAGCACACAGGTGTAACAAAATGTTTCTTAATACGTGAAGTCAACCATTAACAAGTATTTGTTTCTGTTCAGCCTGCAGATGATACAAGGTGGTGTTTCATGACCTACTGCATGAGGGGTTCGTCAGAACATTTTAAAATAGATTTGTTATATTTATGGTTCTTAAAAGTGGCCTAAAATATCGCGTACAATATATGAGCTAATGAAAACCCTTTTATAAAGCAGCCAACAAAGGCCCCATCTGGATGTGCTTGCTTTCAGGGATTCAGTACTTTTCTGAACTCAGTGCTTTGACCACTGTTCTTGTAGACGTTAGACTTTCTATAAAAAACAAAATGGTCACGAGGCTTATGAATGGGTTATGCCTTTAATAAAAAAAAAACACAACCAATCCCAGATTTTCTTTTTTTATCTTTTGTATAACAGTCAAATAATCAGTTCCAAGCTCAAGCCACACTCATGCACATGGCTTCTGCACTCATGTTTGCTTTTCAAGTTAATAATACCTTCATATGATATAAATTTGGAACAGAATGTGTATCTGAACCACACTCTATTTAAAAATATAAGAGAATACAATAGAACTTTGACTTCCACCAAAGTGGAAAATTGTCCTTGGCTCACCAATAAACAAGCAACGACATGAATAAAGACAATCATCAAAACAAGCAACAATGTAAAACAATATAAAAAACTTAAATCGGCATCAAGTACAACAGGAACATACAACATTACAACCCCCAAAAGAGAAGCCAAATCCTCTTGATTGCCCCCTGGTGTCTCGCCGTAGTAAAGGCCATAAAGCCTATTCCATGTTAGTAGATGGGACATGGAGCAAAGTAGTAAAGTAAAAAGAAAGGATACATTTTAAAAAAACAACCTCATCACAGTTATGTTTGTTCAAGTGTTGTTTTTTTCCAGTAAGTTTAGTTAAGAGTTATTTAAGGCTATTAAAATGGCATTAAACCTCATGATTGACAGCTAACTCACCATTTGTCAGGGATGTGTTATTGGCAGGACCTTGATACTGTGGCTCCACAACATGATCACAACTGTGCAGCAAACAGACAACGTTTTGACAATGTCACTGCATGGTTGCAAAAACACTTACAACCATATGTGATTATCCTCTATATGCAGATCTGGCTTGCCATTCTAGAATAGATGGACTCAATGGCTTTACAGTGTTGAAAGGAAGAACCACTAATTAAATCAATTAAATCCATGTGCAATTGCTCTTGTAGTTCTATCAGTCTACTGACAGTTGACTGATAGAATTACACAAACCACAGAAGGTAGACGTTTTCCCATCATACATTTATTGAGCATAAAATTACATGCACAGTATGATTTAGAGAAAGTGAGAGTATTGGATTTCAGAAAGAAAATGATTGCCCTTTGTGCAGAAGGTCACAGGCTGATTACCCCTGTCATATAAAGTAAATCTTTTGGGCACATTAACGTCAGAAAAGAGTGAGCAATTTGCAGATGATCAGTCTGACAGTGAGGTCACCATTATGCTAGAAGGAAAGACGGAGCCTTTAAGTGAAAGGGAAATTGGTGAGAATCAGACAAGGCAGGCAGACGAGCGCACGGGAGTATGACTACGAGACGGAGATGGAGAAAAAGAATATAATTATAAAAAAGCGATGGGAGAGAACCATTAAATTGTCCATTTGCTTTAAATTGCAAACATATTGAGATCAGTACCATAAACCCTCCTGGGTTCTACTACATTCACCTGTCTTTACTGAGCCACGTAATATAACAATTCCTCTAATGGACATTCCTGTATATTGCTGCCATGATTGATACGTGGAGCGAGAGTGAAAATAAACCACTGTTTTGAATTGAAAATAAACCCAACAGACTGAACTTCTCACAGATTGCAATTTTCACTCTGTGGGTATATTGAAGACGTTTGGTTGCAGTAAACACTTATCCTCAAGCATCGTATTCACCTCAGCACTTGTTGTATTCTCTGCTGATATTGCAGGATATTGTCTCTGTGGAGCTCAATGAGTCAGGAAACACTCGGCTAATCACTCGTAAAATCACTTGTTATTACAATAAGGATAATCACTTTAGATTTATTGTGGTATTGTTATTGATCTATATCATCAGTGATCCTTGTGTGGGTATCATTAACAGCAGCAGCATCTTATAAGCCGTGCCATGGCCAAATGGAGCCTGTAGTGGGGTGTGGTGCTTGCTGTTATCACACTAATTAGAGAACAGACAGGCTTCCCTTCTGCAGTGAACCTGAGCTCATTAGAGAGCATGGATGTAGACGAGAGGTGTGGGCACATAATTAGCCACTGTGTTTATTTGTTACATAGTGTTTGTTGCCTTCCTTTTTTTTCCTCCATCTACAGGGTAGAGGTAAATCTGGTGCAGGGAATACACAATGCCACTTTTGGGTAATGAACACCTTAGTGGGGGCAGTAGAGGGGTCACACACATCTAATTTCCTTTACTTACCATTTTACTGTAGTCTTTTATCTCTGATGTCATCAGCGTTTCCTTTTGAATAACTGACTCACAAGAAAATGTAATGTAAGCTGTTTTGTTTCTGATTTCCACATTGTCCTAGAATACTGTGTGATGCAGGGTGTCGACATCCCGGCAACATCTAATTTGCCAAGGTCTCGTACTCTTGAGAAAAAGCCGTTCACTCATGTTTCACTATAGAGGTTTTTTTTTAGCTTTGGACTCGAGCCCCAAAAAATTGAAGCAATAAAGTGATGGAGAATGTTGGTGTAGTATATTTTGTCATTACATCCAAGGCAATGTATACAAGCTAAGGGAAGCGGTATAGATAATGAATTGCTAGCCGGTAGGGGGTCATGTTACATGCTACTTGGAGATGTAGGTGCTTTATGGCAAAAAAGCTAGCAATGCTCTCTATGGGAGAGAACTCCTTTTGGTCTAAGTGATTCCTTGTACAGACAATATATATGACACTAAAGTAAATGGAACAACCCAAAGAGTATAATGGGCTCGTATCTGTTAATGTAATTTGCCTCTAGTGAGATAAAGATTTGAAATCTTTTGCTTTGTGTATTGAAGATGGTCTGAATTGCTTCACATCTATATTTTTACTATAATGTTTTGAGCTTACACTGAAAAGTACTATTATTATTGTAAGTTTTTATAGGGGCAGTGATTATCAAACTACATTT
This sequence comes from Limanda limanda, assembly GCF_963576545.1. Lineage (NCBI taxonomy): Eukaryota > Metazoa > Chordata > Actinopteri > Pleuronectiformes > Pleuronectidae > Limanda > Limanda limanda. The sequence continues at coordinate 18,774,483 of NC_083646.1, forward strand.
TTCCTTCAAAATTTGAGTAGGCTTTCAGATTGTCGAGATTATAGTACAGGTGGGAGATAACTCTTTTGAAATGTCTGATTTTAAATGTATTTTAGAATATGTTGATGGAGGGTTTACTTTTTTGTTTTTTTGGTTGGGAAAAAAACATTATTTCATATATAAGTACAATGCCAAACTAGGATAATATACTTTTGATGAGTCGAGCGGTTTTGCAGGAAAACACTCGGGACAATGAGGGAAAGACGGTTTGCAGGATGGAGCCAAAGAAGGCTGACGTGTGAGCGCGGGGAGCAGACTGATGGAGCCAGGGGGTTAAGTGAAGCTTGAGACCAGTTGGGATGAGCTGTTAATGGAGAGGTGCGTTGCACGGGGAGCGTGGCAAGCAGAGAGTTCAGCAGACAAACAGGCAAACATGAGGTGATCCTGAAGCTGTCAAAAATAAAGTTTACAAATCTCCATTGGAATTGCCTGTGGATGTAACCAGTGATATCCTTGTGTTGTAGTTTCTAATGCACAAAAGTTCTGACTTCAATCTCAGACAATATTTGAGTGTTTCCCACATTTCAGAGAATATTGATTTTTGTGTAAGTTCATCACTAAAATTTTGCATAATAACCCCACTCCCCTTAGCTCCCTAATTTATTTTATTTTGCCAACAATGGCCATAATAAGCTTTTGTGTGTTTAAATACAATATAATAATTTTCTCCTCTGTTGTTGTGTATGATACTTAATATATAATGCATCTTATTATCAGCTGCAACTGTGTGTGTGTGTGTGTTTGTGTGTGTGGTGATTGTTGACAAGGCAAAATTCTCTGCAGACACCAACTGGAACTATAACAGCAGTTTTTTTATACTAAAGCAGGTGTTTATATGTTTGTCTGTCTGCGATAACATCAAACTGTGCAAGATGCAGACATGAAACTTTACAGCTGTGTAAGACTGAGGATGAAGAGGGGAGTACTCATGTAATCATGTAGTAGTGACTACTGAGTAATTATGTGATAACGTAGTAATGATAGTATTCATGGATATGAACATCGTGTTTACTGGTGTCACCTCTGGTTCATGTCAATGCAAGATGGTCTCTAGAACTGTGTTTGAGTCATGTTTATAAAACCTTCTACAAGATAATAAATACAAATAAATTGAACCTTTTGTGATGCTTAAGTGTTCAGGATCATCTTTTTCATTTTTATAATGGCTGGTCCAAATATGTCTCCAATTTAATTATTTTAGTTTTTTTGCATGTGATCAGTACAGCAGGTTCAGTTTACAAAAATGTACAATACAATAGAAAATACATTAACACATAACACTATTTTTGTCTGTCCTGCAGATTTTGGCCAATATCATCATTTTCTTGTGTGGAAACATGGCAGGGGCGTACCACAAGCATCTGATGGAGTTGGCACTAAAACAGACATATCAGGACACCTGCAACTGCATCAAGTCCCCAATAAAACTGGAGTTTGAGAAGAGACAACAGGTAAAGTGTTTGGGTGTGAGATTATGTGTCATATGTAGATGTTGATTGTGCTTTGATTACAGGGAGGATTATAGTAATGAAGAGCATGAATGAGGAATGGGTCATGTAACATGCAGGGTTTCCCCCAGTGCTGTATAGGCCTGGCAGGCCGCCAGGCTTTTCTCCCCCCCCCCGCCAGGCTAAGCGTCGCTTGTTTTTTTTATTTAAAAAAAAATAAAAAAATCCGTCACTCGCACACATCAACAACCCTTCACTTCCTCATTGAGCCCCGATCCCCAAGCAACCCCATCCTATTGGTCCAAACAGTAACATGTCCCACCCCGACCCATTCACTGACCCTCAGACATCAGAATGCTCCTTCAACACAGTGTTTTACTGAACATAAGTCAAAACCAAACATAAACATAAACCTAGTCCGTTACACTATTAGGCTGCAGCTATTTGGTTTTATTTATTTAAAAATAGGGTACTTCTTATTTCATACATTTTCCACAAATATGGGGAGGACTCAAATAGCCCTAAAAAGTTCTGTGTTTAATTTATTTCAAAGTAGGCTGACACTTGCCTGTGTATTTTGTTTGTTTGTTATTTTGTTGCTTGTCTGTTTGAGTAGCTGGCTGAAAGCAAAGAAGTAGTAGGCTTACCTTTTATTGGTAACCTAACTGTTACGGTTCATTGTTTCTGAAATAAGAGGCCTGACTGCTATGTTCACAGCAAACTTGAATTTTGAAGTAGGGCTGCCACTAACGACTATTTTTCTATTGATTAATCTGACGACTATTTTATCGATTAGTCGATTAATCTAAACGATTAATTTTCCTCCAAAAAATTCAAATTGACCATTTCAATTCAGTTAATTTTATTTTGATAACAACAAACTGTATGTCATCGTATAATGCAGCACAAAACAAAATGTAAACAAAGGCTCAAATATTAAAATGCAAAACTGTAGGTTTAAACTAGCAACTCCAACGTGATATAAATAAATAAAAAAGAGGGCTTATAAGTTAAGTCAGCAGTGCAACTCAAAAAGATATAAAAGTTTCTATTTAACTCCTTATCAAAATAAAAAAGTTAGGTCTGCATATTAAACAAAGTGCAACATGTTTAGAGTATAAGAAACAATGGTGTCCAGCTCACAATCCGACTCAAACCCCCCCCCCCCCCCCCCCTCCCGCGGGCGCCGTAGCTGAGGTAACCGCGAGAAGGCTTCTCTAGCAGCCCTACCACCAGGCTTAGCAAGTTTTCTGGGGGAAACCCTGAACATGGATAATAATTATGATGACGACAATAACTGTGTTAGGTGACAAATTAGCACGGAAACTCCTTGGGTAATAACACCATGTCAAACTTAGCAAAATAACTGATGTTGATCCCAAGTTTTGTTTCTCTTTTTATGGGGATATATTTTTCATTACCATTTTAATGCTGCCCTTGAGTGAAACTACTAAAAATGATGTGTCATCAGTATGTGTGTCACAGCATTAATGGTGCTAAACATTAATGGTGTTAAACATTCAGTTTCTCAGCTCGTTTCTCTGCCCTAAGGATTTTATCTACAATCTCTCAGCTCTGAATATAGCTGTTGGTGCCTGATTCCTGTTCTTTAAGAAAAGACAGAGTCCCCAGAGGATTGGTGTCGGGGGTGTGTTTTACAGAACGTGGTAATTGTTAATGACCTCAGTTAGTGTGCTGATAATGTCAATTCCTGGAGCCCTCTGCATGTCTTTCAGCAGTAATGTGTAGTGTTTAAGTTTGTCCTCAGAATCAGAATCAGAATCAGAATTCTTTTATTTGCCAGGTATGTTTGCACATACAGGAAATTGCCTTGGTGCAGCATTATAATGTTTCTTGGTTATCAAATCAGTAATATGCATTTACATGTGATTAATGCATAAAACAGGACCATGCAGCATTTGTTAAATATATTGGTGGGAACATGCATTTTGTCATATACTGGAGATAAGAAAAAAACGCAAAAGGGACAGGTCTCATTATTACATGACTAGAGGAGGCAGGTCGTATTCTCTTTTCCCTATTATACACAATTGAGGAGCAGAATGTAACATTGTTTTATATATAAACATGTCCTCCTCCAAAAATAAGCAATTTCCACAAAGTCTATGTTTCTTTCTTTGGAATAGACAGTTTCTTGCACAATCTGCCAAAAGTGCCAATAATGTGGAGCTGATGAGACTTAATTTGTGAAACCTAAACTGAAGTTTAACTTAAAAACACCAGGGACAGGCTGATCCTCCTGTCTAAAATGATAAAGTCATGTAAACTTTAAACTTTTTTCTCATTGTATTATGACCTCATCCTTGTGAAATTACAATGCTATTCTCGTAAAATTGACTGCTGCTGCACCACTAGTGGTAATAGCCCAGGCGTGGAGTGGAGCTGGTTATCCCTGTGTTGAATCCAGCTTGTTCTGCTACAGCTGCCGTGAGTGAAGCTGAAAATGCCTTGGGTTTTCAAGTCGCCCTGGAGTGCTGCTTTTGTTTTCGACAGATGGTTGGAATAGGGCAGAGCCACATTTCTCCCGAGCGCTCCGTGCACTCATACTGTATGCAGCCTGCTTTTATCCAGAGTGCCCTGCAGTACACTCAGTGCATACATTTTCAGTACTTGTGTTCTGAGGGGCTCTATGCAAATTCATCATAAACCGAAAGTCGAGGCAGAGTTTGTTAGCAGCCACCGTGGACCTCTCCCCCCGTTACGAATAAACCCTCTGAGCCCTCTGATCAATGGTGCAGAAAACAAGTCAAGAGGTGACATTTGCTTAATTAAGTGTATTCTCCAATCTTGAACCTCTCCTTACCCAAAGAGAAGTTTTAATTGCTAATTATTGCGCTGGTTGTCTTCGAGTAAAACCAACAGTAACCACAGAAAAAATGGGTAAGCTACCACTTAGAAAAAAAGTAAGGACTGAGTCTGACTTCTGTTCACAGCAAAAAAATTATAATGAACAGTCAAAAAATAAATTTAATTGATCATTATTTTGAGTAACAGGAATGAAGCTGACACAATGTGGTGCTTGACTAAATTCACTAAGGAGTGGATGTATTCATGGGGACTGGTGACATAATTGTAACAGCTTTTCATCTGCCTGCTGTCGTCAAAAGTTATACTTCAGAATATTTTGGGGACAAAATTTAATTAAATATCAGTTGGTTAAACTTTTTCAGTGGCCAGTCTTTGATCATTATATGCTGATTACATATAAATGTCCCAATGTTGGATCTTAAGCTTGTTTTGTTAATTAAAAGATTTGACCTGATTTGCATTTTTTAAGGACTTCTAAATCCTATTTACTGCCACTGGCAGAGTGTAGAAATTAGTCCCTGAGAAAGTAGAAGCTAAAGCAAATGAGCAGGTAACTCACTGCTGGGGATCTGTGGTTGCTAACCAGAAATTATATGTAGTCCTATGTGATTATTGTTTGTATACATAATAATTCATTGAAATAAGCAGATTCATATTTATTTATTTTTATTTCCTGAACATCCCTCTCCTGATACTGCTTTTCTTTTTGTGTCGTTGCCATTAGGAGCGTCTCCTGTTGTCGCTGCTGCCGGCTCACATTGCCCGTGTGATGAAAGCTGAGATCATCCAGAGACTGAAGGGACCGAACTTTGGCCAGATGGAGAACACAAACAATTTTCATAACCTTTATGTGCAGAGGCACACAAATGTCAGGCATGTGTTGTTTATTTGAATTTATGTGACCAAACAGTACTGTCATGATCAGATTTACATACGAGCAGCTCTAATGTCTTACAGTTATGGAAGTATGATATTTCAGTATATTGATCAGAATATATTTTTCCACTTCTAGTATACTGTATGCTGATATAGTGGGTTTCACGCGGCTGGCCACTGACTGTTCACCTGGAGAGCTGGTGCACATGCTGAATGAGTTGTTTGGCAAATTCGATCAAATTGCAAAGGTAAACATCAGATTATCAAACCCTGTCACTTAGCAACATATGCTAATTTAGTCTATTTTACTAAACAATTACTAATATCTTATCTCGTACTTTTTGTTTTATCTGCTTCTTGTGATTTGTCTCACTGGCAATACTTTTTGTTGCTTCCCTATGGATTTGTGTTATTTCTGTAAACAATTGGTCAAACATGGATGATTGAACTGTACACTGAGGCATTTGCAGTGCGTATTATATCGTTTGTAGCACGAAAATCTTAACAAAAAGAACAAGTGGTGAACATGATTCATCAGGTTTAATATGAGCCCCTCCAACTCAAGGAACAACAGCTTGTTGAGTCATACAAAATATAATTTTTTTTACAAACAGAAATAGCTTATAGATGATTACACACTAAAGCTACAGTACAACGCCTGTTGAATGTAAAAAATCTGAGGAAGGATTTATCCCTCAAAGGTTTATTTTCTGTGTTTAAATTGAAAATCTGCCTCTGCTGTCGGTCAGCTGGACCTTTTATCTGAACCTGTGTTCCACCTTTGTAAATACCAGGAGAATGAATGTATGCGGATCAAAATCCTTGGCGACTGTTACTACTGTGTGTCCGGGCTGCCGGAGTCCTTACCAAACCATGCGAAGAACTGTGTGAAAATGGGTCTGGACATGTGCGAAGCCATCAAGTAAGTGCCAGTTACATAAGAATGCAGCTCAAGCAGGACATCCATGTTTTTGAAATGCTTGCTTCTCTGTTACTCAACCACATGTCGGGGCTAGAATATCCCTCAAGTTTATAGTAGTAATGTTACACCTTTGACACAAATAATGGGGCCTATTCATCATTTTGCATTTTAAATTGGGGCAGTTGTTGAGCCGTACATCCTCTAGAGCAGTGGTTCTTAACCTGGGTTCGATCGAACCCCAGGGGTTCGGTGAGTCACTCTCGGGGGTTCGGCAGGGGTCAAGACACACACAGTATAGCCCGGTTAACACTGGCAATATCTGGCCGTTTTTGTCGGCCGTCAAAAAATTGGCTGCAGACAATTCGGCAACGCACAATTTTTCTTCGCCGTGTCAGATTACAAATACTTTGTTGCTTAGTAAAAATTTGTTACACAAAAGAAATTCAGCCCACTCGTATTATTCGTGAAGTCTCCCTCCGCTTGGCCGTCATTGGTTGCAGCTGATCACGCCACATTGCTTAGCTTTGATATCTGTGCTGCAGGGAACTTGGTGCGCTCAGTAGTCGACTTGTACGTCATTCAGCAGAGCCAGCTTCAACAGCAACTCTTCAGAACAACAACGCTCTCAACGTTTTGGTGACCCTTGAGATACTCACACCGTTTGTTACAACTTATTTTTGCGAGCAATACTTTTCGAGGATGGTAGACATGAAAATTAAGAAAAGGAACAAACTTTGTTGTGAAAATGATATGAGAGTCGCACTTGCCAAGGTGAAGCCGCGCATTTCTGAAGCTGTATCTGAAAGGCAACAGCAAAAGTCGCATCGATTTGCAATAAATATTATTTATTATATTAGTTATGTTTTTGTGTGAAATTCCTGTTTGTTGGTTTTGTTCTTTGAACACAGTGATTTTGTGTGCACCTGATGTATGGTTCATTTTGTGCACTAACAAAATATATACCTTTGTTTTGAAGAAATCATATTTTATTTGTCCAATTACGAAGGGTTCGGTGAATGCACTGATAAAGCTTGCAGGGTTCAGTACCTCCAATAAGGTTAAGAACCACTGCTCTAGAGGACAGTCTAGAGTTGAGTTTCTGACAACAATAATGGCGACAGTGGAGGAGGTTTTGTTAATGTACCTTTTAAGAGAGTCCTTGTCCCTGTGCCCAGGTGAAGTAACATCATATCATGTAGTTTCTTACCAACTGGTAAAGCCTCTCCTCAAAAAGTTCTGCCATTGTTGAAATGTTTCCTCGTGTCATATCGCTTAAACTATCAGCTACACTGCCCCTAATGTTTTCCGATGGTACTGCCTGAGTTCGTCTCTTTGTCCCTATCCGAAAGCTTTCAGAAAACGTGTACAAATACGAACAAAATAAGAAGTAAGCACAGAAGGCTCCATCTGATCCTGTATATCTAACGTTGAGCATGAATTTGCTTTTAGAGCGACTGTTGAAAATGCCACTGCACTTTTGAACTGGCTGACCTGTTTTTTTCCCCAACTGTTTCAGTTCTTTGCATAAACCACAAAGGTCATAGATGGAAATAATTTTCTTAGTGATTATTTTTATGTGACTCCATATTAATAAGTCTATTTTCGGTGTATGACAGGAAAGTGAGAGATGCCACAGGGGTTGACATCAACATGCGTGTTGGTGTGCACTCAGGGAATGTCCTGTGTGGCGTGATTGGACTTCAGAAGTGGCAGTATGATGTCTGGTCACATGATGTCACATTGGCCAATCACATGGAGGCAGGAGGTGTACCAGGGTGAGTGAGCATAAAGCTTTATTCATTTGGTAAACTGTTGTATTTGAAAAATTAACTAAGTATGTGTGAAAGAAATGAATGTATGTCTGTCTATCTCCAAAGGAAACGTATGTAAATCAGGTGTCTGTGTTTAGATTCCTCTCTTAACCTGCGCCTACAGAACCAGTCTGAACTGGTTCTCAGAGATAGCTTTAGTCCTCCTATATAAGATCCTTGTATTTGACTGTCCTGCATCTTCACTCTGAGATCCTTGTGACGATCCTGCAGAAAGCCCCTTATTAAATACACAAAGACAAATACGGGGTTCCAGCCTCTTGTATTTCCAGATTTCAATCACACTGTCCCTCAATACTGAAGAAATATGTAGAGAGCAACATTTAATTGTCCTAAACAAATGATTGGTTGATTGTTCTTTCGGTTTGTTCCAGACGGGTCCACATCACTTCAGTGACACTGGAGCACTTAAATGGTTCCTATAAGGTGGAAGACGGGGATGGACAGGAAAGGGACCCCTACCTGAAGGAACACGGAGTCATCACTTATTTAGTCATAAACCCAAAGGTTCCAAAAGAACATTGACCCAAATAAACTTTGGACATTGAATAAAATGCAGTAAAATAACCACGTTTCCTTGTTTGTCAAGGTGGAGCGCCGGAGCCCAGAGCAACAATACCGTCCCAGACACACTGTGTACGGAGCAAAGATGAGGGCCTCAGTCAGGATGACCCGCTACCTGGAGTCGTGGGGAGCAGCCAAGCCCTTTGCCAACCTGCACCACAGAGACAGCATGACTAATGAGAACGGGAAGATCAACACGGCTGTGTGCATTTTTTCTACCCACGCAGTATATTGAAATCTAAGTGATGAAGAAGTTTAGCTTTCGTTTTTAACCATTCTCTCCTTTTTTGCTCCTGTGTAGGATGTGCCGATGGGGCAGTATCACTTCAAGAGGAGATCAGAAAGGCAAGCTGCTCATTTTACAGCACCAGCACAATTATCTTAGGCAGGATCATCCTCACTACTTCACAGTGCAGTCTGATGACAGGATGTTTAATGAGAGTAGACTTCTGCACGAGGCTTTGATGTGTGTGACTAATATTGCGTGCACTTAAAAGACATTCTGTGTCTTTTTCTTGTCGCCCCTAACAGGACAAAGTCTCAGAAGAAAAGATTTGAGGAGGAATTTAACGAGAGGATGATAAGGACCTTTGATGGGATAAATTCACAAAAGTAAGGGTATAATTTTGATATTACTGTTGAAAAAGTGTAGCATATTACAAAGTTTGGGTCTACTAAACTTAGAACAGATCAAACATGGCAACATTAAAGCAACAGTGTACAAAAAAGTCTGTGCTTTTTAAAGTAAACTACGCATCAACATACAACCCCTGCAGACACAAAAAATGAAGTTCACGCTTCCAAAAATGAACTAGTTCCATTTTTCATTGGGATGATTTATGTGACAAACTTACAATCGTGTGTTGAAATATTAATTGATGGTGTCTGATCAGGTCAACTTGGTACAAACCAACTGCAGCTTCTGCTCTGATCACTGAGCAGCTGTTTGTTTGTTTGTTTGTTTGTTTATTTTGACAGGGACAGTGCATATTAATAGACATTTCTGTAAATATGCCAGATTTAGCCAGAAGGTTAGTTTCCATCTGCAGTCCTTGGCCAGATGTAACAATAGGCTCCCTAAAAAGCAAATAAGCAAATAACAGAAAGAGTTTAAAAAAGAACATAGAAAAGCAACAGATAAAACATTAATTATAACCACATACAAGTATTCAGTAGTTCAAGCATTAAAATACATGAAGCATGCAGGACAAACAAGAGTCAGCATCAAACAAACACAAATTGAAAAGGTAGACTAGGACTTATAGAGGACATCTATATGTGTTAGACATCGAGGCAGTAGCCCACCAAAGCAGACAGTACATGCACAACAAACTAACAAAAAGTCGACATGACAATAGTACATGAAGCAGCACAGGAGAGACATAGAACGAGCTACAAAAAGCATACAAACAAGCAAGCATACAAAGTAAGTTGCAGGACAAATTCACAGACACGCTGACACAAGGAGGCAAGAGCAGGCGGGTCAAGTTTAGTGCTGGCAGATCATATTATCAAACAGCCACTGTTTCAGATTAGAACTAAATGACCGATATGTGTTTAGGTCTCTGATAAATGTTGGGATGTTATTCCATTCACGTGAGGCTGCAACAGAGAAGGCTGACTGACTAAAGGTACTTTTCCTAAATGGAATAATGCATTTCATGACTCCTCTTGTGATCCGATGTTGGTTTGTTCTAATAGTTACAAATTCTCTAAGTGGAGGAGGGGCCATGCCATGTATGATTTTGTAAAAGAGACATGCATTTTTGTGCTTAATCATGTTTTCCCAGCTCACTAGATTGTGTTTTCTTAAAATTGCACAGTGATGGAATTGCCTTGGTTTTTTGTCCAGAACTTTCAGTGTTTGTTTATACAAAGACTGTAGTGGTTTTAGTGTTGTGTGATTAGCCTGAGACCAGCTCGTCAGACAGTAGCTCATGTGAGAGAATATCATTGAATGCATGTACATCATGGCTGCCTCGGTGGACATAGAGTTTCGTATAAATTTGAAATTGGCAAGATTGAATTTGATCCTTTTGCAGACAGTTTTTACATGTGCCCTGAAATTAAAGTTGGAGTCCAGAATAATGCCAAGGTATTTAAATTCCTTAACAATTTCTAATTTTTCTCCTGACACAAGAACATCTGGGTTTTCACTACAGTCATTTGTTTTGGAGAAGAACATACCAACAGTCTTAGACACATTTAGTTGGAGACAGCACTGATTGAGCCATGCTGTAATTTTCAGCATGGCCTTTGTGAGTTTGGCAGCAACTTCGGTTTTTGTCAATCCATGCACATACAGCACAGTATCATCAGCATACATTTGAATGTGGGCCTCTGGACACACAGACGGCAAGTCGTTGATATACAAACAAAATAAAAGTGGACCCAGTATGGATCCCTGTGGTACACCAGTGGACAAGGAGAGGGTGTCAGATTGCTGGTTATTTATTCGAACAGTTTGAGTTCGGTTAAAAAGGTATGATTCAACCCATTGACGTGCCTCAACAGAAAAATTAAAATTGGATAACTTGGATAATAGAACCTTGTGATTCACAGTGTCAAATGCTTTGCGGAGATCAAGAAAGACAGCACCGACAACGCCACGCTTATCCAACAGTGATTTAATTTTCTCAATGAAAAAACAATTAGCCGTCTCGGTTGAGTGGTTATATCTGAAGCCAAATTGCATTGGATGAAGGGGGAATGAGCTGTTGTTCAGGTGGTGTATGATTTGCTCAGCTACACACTTTTCTGCTACTTTAGACATTATAGGGAGGATGCTGATCGGCCTATAGTTACAGGCGGAATGATGATCACCAGATTTGAAAATTGGCGTGACAATTGCAGATTTCCAAATACTTGGAAACTGCCCTTGGGATATTGAAAGATTAACAATTTTAGTGATGGGATTGGCTAATGATGAACCGATATCTTTAAGCATCGTTGAGTCCATACCAAATTAATCTTTAGCTTTTGAGGGTTTGAGAGATTTAATAATACCTGTGATTTTTATTTCTGAGACAGTGTTTATACTGAAGGCTGGCTCCATTGTGTTTACTGAAGACACATTAACATGATCAGTCGAGAAGCCCTTTGCAATAGTTGCTACAGAATCAACAAAGTATTGATTAAGAGCTACTGCTACTTCAGATGGGTCCTTGGTCAGCTTTCCATTCAAGTCAAGTTCAATTGACCTTCCTGCGCTATGATGTTGTCCCATGAGTTTTTTTAACTGAGTCCATATTACTTTCGGATTACCCCGTGCCTCACTAATTATAGCAATAAAGAAATCAGCCCTAGCTTTCCTCAGACCTGTTATCACTTTATTTCTTAATATGGCAAAGTGATATTTGTCATGATAAAATTTTGTTCTAATGGCCTTTTTTAATGCAAGATCACGTTCTTTCATTAGTTTCAAAATGTCTGCATTTATCCAGGGAAGACTGTTCTTTTTATTCCTACTCCTAATGCTACGGGAAAATTCTGCAATTATACTCTGAATTTTACTTGAGAATATTTGACTGCCCTCACTCAGGTTTTTTCCAAATAACAGATCATTCCAGTTAAAACTATGAATAGTGTTTTTAAAAGACTCTTGCATGTTCTTGGGGATTCTAATGCTTTCATGTTCCTTAGTAGAGGAGCTAAATCTCTTTTTTGTTAACTTTCTGACCACAAGAGTTAGATTGTGGTCAGATAGCCCAGTTATCATGTTGTACGTTTTTTAGGTTCTCTCCGGTCTGTTACTGAACACTAAATCAATCTGAGTTCTGGTGGATTGGGTTATTCTTGTTGGACCTTTAATCAGCTGTGAGAGATCTAGCCCATCGGTTATTTGTTTGAGGTTCTTTCTAATTGATCTATCTTCCCAATTTACATTAAAATCTCCCATTATTATCACCTCTTTCTTAAAATGACATTCCTTGAGCATGTTTTGGAATTTTTCATAAAAATCATTATTTGAGGAGGGTGGGCGATACATTACAATAAGAATAAAAGACATTTGTGGTGATAGAGTGATATTCAAGCAAATACATTCCAAATCACAGTTTGACAGCAGTAATTCATTACATTGGATACAATCCTTCAGATAGACCATAACCCCGCCTCCCTTTGATTTCACCCTATCTCGTCTATACATTTGATAGCCTGGTATGTTTAGTGCTGCAGTTGGTGAGTTTTCATGTAGCCAGGTTTCAGATAGACAGAGGAAATCTAAATTTGATTCCATTAGTAGATGCTGGATTTGGTCACTTTTCGATACAATACTTCTTATGTTAAGATGACCACCAAATAAACCCTTAGGTTTAACTTTGGGATCCCATATTATTCTGGAGTGGTTGACAGTTTGAAAGACTTTCCACTTCCTGTGTTTTGTGATTGCCTGATTAATGATTTGTTTCCCATTTACATCCCTTAGCCCTCTGGCCACACGTAGCTTTTTATTTGAGTTAATGTTACACTTTGCTATTGGATTGTTACCTTCGATACCAGGAAGCTGTCGGTCAACATGCGTATCAGACTGCACGGCAGACTGAGTCACCACTGTGTAGACCTTTTGCTGTGGTTGTTTCCCGGCTGGCCGTGGTTGTAGCCCGGCTGGCTGTGGTTGAAGTCCGGTTGGCCGTGGTTGAAGCCCGGCTGGCCGTGGTTGAAGCCCGGCTGGCCGTGGTTGAAGCCCGGCTGGCCGTGGTTGAAGCCCGGCCGGCCGTGGTTGAAGCCCGGTTGGCTGTGGTTGAAGCCCGGCTGGCTTTTGATGTAGCCCAGTTAGGTGAGGATGTAGCCTGGTTAGCTGTGATTGTAGCCTGGCTGGCAGTGGATGTAGCCCAGCTAGCTGAGGTTGTAGCCCGGCTGGCTGTGGTTGTAGCCTGGCTGGCTGTGGTTGAAGCCCGGTTAGCCGGGGTTGTAGCCCGGTTGGCTGTGGTTGTAGCCCGGCTGGCTGTGGTTGAAGCCCGGCTGGCTGTGGTTGAAGCCCGGCTGGCTGTGGTTGTAGCCCGGCTGGCTGTGGTTGTAGCCCGGCTGGCTGTGGTTGAAGCCCGGTTTGCCGGGGTTGTAGCCCGGCTGGCTGTGGTTGTAGCCCGGCTGGCTGTGGTTGAAGCCCGGCTGGCTGTGGTTGAAGCCCGGCTGGCTGTGGTTGAAGCCCGGCTGGCTGTGGTTGAAGCCCGGCTGGCTGTGGTTGTAGCCCGGCTGGCTGTGGTTGAAGCCCGGCTGGCTGTGGTTGAAGCCCGGCTGGCTGTGGTTGAAGCCCGGCTGGCTGTGGTTGAAGCCCGGCTGGCTGTGGTTGAAGCCCGGCTGGCTGTGGTTGAAGCCCGGCTGGCTGTGGTTGAAGCCCGGCTGGCTGTGGTTGAAGCCCGGCTGGCTGTGGTTGAAGCCCGGCTGGCTGTGGTTGTAGCCCGGCTGGCTGTGGTTGAAGCCCGGCTGGCTGTGGTTGAAGCCCGGCTGGCTGTGGTTGAAGCCCGGCCGGCCGTGGTTGAAGCCCGGTTGGCTGTGGTTGAAGCCCGGCTGGCTTTTGATGTAGCCCAGTTAGGTGAGGATGTAGCCTGGTTAGCTGTGATTGTAGCCTGGCTGGCAGTGGATGTAGCCCAGCTAGCTGAGGATGTAGCCCGGCTAGCTGAGGATGTAGCCTGGCTAGCTGTGGTTGTAGCCTGGCTGGTAGTGCTTGTAGCCCAGTTAACTGAGAATGAAGACTGGCTAGCTGTAATTGTAACCCTGCTAGGTGTGGTTGTTGCCCAGTTAAATGAAGGCCTGTTAGCCATGATTGAATCCCAATTAGCTGTAGTTGTGGCCCACTTAGCAGTGGATGTTTCTCCACTGCAAGATGTTTCTGAAACTGTTTTATATAAACTTGCAGATACAAATATATGTATGTTTCAAGTATATACTGTAAGTAAATGAATGTTAATAACATAACGTCACTTCACGTGCTCTTCAGCTCCAGGAGGAGTAATCCCACTCTCCCTTTGTCTCTATCTGGTGGATAAACTTTGCTTTGGCTGTTTGTATCCCGACAGCCGGGAGGTTTGAGCACACAAGCCATAAAAAGTCAACCACATAGGGCTGTAACCAGAGAAACTCTGTATTTCACTGTTTCCACTGTTGAACGTGAGCTACGTTCATCATATGAAAACTGATTCCTTCACTTCATCGTTATCAAACGTTTTCATGCACCAGACTGTACAGGGAGCCACTGCAGAGAGGCTGAAGAGCTTCATGCTGCTCCAGAGCCGTGGGTTGCAGAATCCTGGCCTAGAGCTATATTCCAAAAGCTTCAGCCTGAATCTTAAACCTGTTCATGGTGGATTTATAAGTCTGCTTTGGATCATTGTCCTGTTGCAACTATTTCTTTTTGTCATAATACAACTTGTGGTCTAACAATCTATCACCGCACATGTTTTTACAGTCATCTTTAAATCTTCAGATCCAGAATTTATATACTGAAAGATTGTGCACTCTAACTGTCAAAGCTCTTAAGATCAGGAAGAATTTACTGATGCTGCGACCATAAATGTTATGGGTGAGACCTTTTGTGAATTCACCTACGACGATCGCAGTGTTGATTTGTTGTCTCCATCTCTTAAAACAGAGTTTATATCTTTTACATTAGTTTGCTCACATGCCCAAAGCTCCAGTTTGATAGGATTCTATTGATGGGCTTTCTTCCACTTAAACAAATAAAAAACTCCCTCTCACCTCCTTGTAAACAATTATGATGAAGCTTCATATTATGTTATGGCATGTTACACTGAACATACAATATTGGTTATTAAAAGAATGGCTTAACATAATTTGATGTGTTTTATAATTACAACACAACAAATGTGTACATTTGCATACATGAAAGCAACATAGATAAAAATCAGTTTCATTTGTTTTCCTTAGGCCTTTAAAATGACCCATAGATTTAAAGCTTATAAGGTTAATGCAGATCTGAGTGAATTACAAGTAGAACATGTAACCTTTGTCCGAGCTACTATTATGGTTTTAATTTAAATTTTTCTTAGGTCTGTTCTCTCTTGGGGTTGTAATAAATTATTCAATTAAAACAAATCTGCACAATATTTAATATTAATATAGTAATGTTACATAAAACTGTACTTTTTCATTATAAAGTTTTAATTTATACGGTCTATATGTCTCCAGACAGTGGCTAAAGTCTGAGGACATCCAAAGAATATCATTATTCTTTCACAACAAATCCTTGGAGAAGGAGGTAAGAGGCAGTTGAACTACATGATTATAATTCTTGTGAATTACAGAACATGCTATTAATGTTTGTTCTTTTTCCCACACTTGTTGTACCTTGAACCTTCTTTTGAATCTTTCAGTACAGAGCAACAACCTTGCCTGCCTTTAAATACTACGTCACCTGCGCCTGTTTGATCTTTTTCTGCATTTTCATTGTGCAGATTCTCGTCCTTCCAAAGTACGTGTGCTTTATTTCAAACTATTGAAGGCAAAACATTGTTGTTAACATGATGTTTTAATTTCTGTTGATAACATTTAAATTTTTGAGAATATAAATGTTTGAGTCAACTGAAGTTTGTCAACTTTTTTTTTAGAACACCTGTCTTGGGAATATCCTTTGGAATGGCTTTTCTTATCCTTTCCTTAATCATCTTCATTTGTTTCATCGGGCACTTTATGGTGAGTAAATCCATTTGCTACATCACTGTTTTAACTCGTGCCCCTCTCTGTTAAAACGTGATTGATCACATGAGTGGTCCAAGTGCCCCTTTGGTCATCTTAAAGGCCCATTAAGTCCCTCTTACTCTAACACAAGTGCCTTGTGTGGTCCTGTGGTAAAAACGAATCTTGACCTTGTGCATTAAAAATCAGTCACCACACCATTCCTCCCAACCCTCTTTGACAGCCTATGTATTCAACTGCTTTGTGATGCAAAGCAGTTGAGATTGATTTATTTAAGACACAATTGCGCCCGGTTAGGCTCCATGTGCACTGGATATTTAACCACGCTTTGCAGAGTGTGCCGTGGCCCACGAGGATAGTGCCCCTGGTGTTTTAATTGATTATTGATAACAAACATTTGGACCACAGTGTGACTGTTTGTCAAATTAAACTTTTTTTTCCTGAATGTCACCAAAGGGGCTCCGTAGATTTGAGTCATGTATCTAGTTTATGTGGTTCCTTGAGTCAACATGGAGTCCTTAGACCTTACTTTATGATAAAGATGCATTTTTTTATTTTAAGATCATCTTTGTAACATTTCTATGGCTGTTTTATTCAGCATGTGAAATATTCACTGTGTATCTGAATATGTTTCCATAACAAAAATTAGATGAGGACTACATAACTTGAAAATCAATAATAGGGTCCATGGCGGATTTGAACATTAAAGGCTAAAGAGATTCATATTTAAAATCATATATATATATTATGTAACTCAGTAAGTTAATCTTTATCAGCTGAAGAAAACCAGAAGGCGTGTCCTATACATGTACATAGTTTTTCCATTGTTGGTCAACCTATAGGTATTGAGCTACTGAGCATTTCATGCAGAAACCTATTCACCTTATTGGAGGGAGGGTTGGAGAAAGCTGAAACAAGATTTTTTTGATTCACTGACTTGAATATTTTGTTGATTCTGTGAATGAATCTTGACGTCTTAGATCAACCCTGTCAGATTCTTGCTTTGTTTTTTCATCTTTTTTGTTTTTATTCATACCTTCTATTATTCAAAGAACAGGTGGAGAGGTGAAAAACATTTGCAAATACCTTTTTTTCACAACAACATTGCGTCCCACTATTTTACATTTGTCACTAGCATACACTTAGACTCAAGGATGACCTGAATAGGATTTCGTGGTCAAAGGTCACTGTGACCACACAAAGCACATTTGTTGCCTTGTGATATCTCTAGAACGCCTCGATTTGGTATAAACATTTACTTGAACTTAGTTTCTTTTGATGGTCAAAGGTCAAAGGCCAAGGTCCAGTGGCATCACAAAACATGTTAAAGATCTTGTTGTAATTTATATCAAACCTTCACATTGACTCAAATATGAACTGATTAGACTTTGGTGCCTGGAGGTGAATGTAACATATTAGGACTGACCACATCTGGCAAAATTCACTTTGACTCACTAATTAACTTTCAGTGGTAAAAGTCACAGTGGCCTTAAAAAACTGTTTTTAGCCTCTTGAGTGTGATATCTGAGTGCTTGAGGGAATAACGTCAACTTTCGATCAGTTGTCACTTGTACACAAAGATAAATAGAGTTTGCTTCAGTTGTCACAGGTCACAGTGACCTTATATGAATCTGGGGGGAAAAAACTTAACTGGTTGGCGGAGGCATACAACCGCAGTGGGGTTATTTCTGGTCTTCGCTGCTATGATTAAGTTATTGTTACAGAAAGGGTTATTTGTCGTCTGTATGTACTGATTGCACTGATCATTATGTACATGATGGACACACTTGTACTTGTCATTTGACATTGCTTTCATTGCATGTAGTTTCAAATAGATTGTAGTGTGCACCGTCAAGTTGCTCGAACCCTCTCACCGTAATTGTAGTCCTCTTGAACCCGTCGGTGAGCACTTGTGATGCAATGTACTTACTTAACCTAATGCATTTGCTATTTATTTCAATTGGCCTTTCTGAGCACAAATAATGAATTTGTTGTCGTGTACATGTCTGTTCATACACACACACACACACCCACGCACACAAACACAACTATATTTATATATAATTTATTCTGATGAGTCCAAATTAGCTTTTGTGCCTCTCTGCTTCTTCTCTTTGTGTAAAATCATGTTTACAGCCTTCAGAATCTCAGCATCCTCTTGTGTACCTGGACTCATACGTTCTTGTATTGTTGTGTTGTTGTGTGTATGTGTCCCTGCAGCACTGCAGTAAAAGTGCCTCTACTTCTTGGACGTGGCTGCTGCGATCGTCAGTCATTATTGCCAACAAGCCATGGCCCCGCATCACTCTCACCATGACAACCACGACTCTAATACTCATAATGGCAGTCTTCAACATGGTAAGCCTTTATGTGTAGATGCTGCTGTCAGGGAGCGATAACACCAATTAGGCATTCACTAGAAATGAAGTATCACAACCTTTCACAAAACACTCCATTGTTTGTTACTTCAGTGTAATCAAAAGGTAGTTGAAAACAACATGTTGCTGTAGATGGCCAGTCAAAAAAACAGATTTTACATAGATTTCTTTTCAATGTTGTATTATTCAAAGATTTGCATTAATATAAAAATATCTGTATGTCTTGGATATATAATAGGATGTAGTGCCACAGTAGTAAATATATCTTGCTCACCGTCAAGGGCTGTGGATTAATTAGGTATTTAAATGATATTATACTTTGCATTCCTTCTTCAAACACCCTGGATTTCTAACCACACAATGAACTACAGAAAATGTTTTCCCTCTCAATGTTCTGTTTTGTTAAGCTATTTGTTTTTCAAAGAATCTAAAATGAAAATTGTTTTCTGGCATAACTGTGCCAAATTTCCCTGTGATGATAACAGGAAGCTGGACGCTGTTGGGGATAGAGTTTTTTTTCTAAAGAGAGGCAGAAATAAAAAGGCTTGAATAAGGATGGGATAGTAGCTTCAGGCTTGTGGGGACATTGCACGGTGTCAGGACCCCGGTTAAGACCTTCACACGAATCGATTCCAGAGATTAAAATCGTGTTTTTTCACCTGACGTGGGTCAGACGCTCCGGGCGGATGGACGGAATTAACTTGGCATTGCTCAGCGCTGCAGCCAATCCTCATCTTATCCTGCAGGTTCACTTTAAAGGACATCATTGAATGGTTGTCACTTACTGGCCTCTTAGCTAACAAGATTCTATCTTTCTCCTGCAAGTAAAGTGTAGACCAGTTTGTCTTTTCACATGCTGATGTGCAAGGCAAGCAGACAGAGGAATTGCATGTGAATTGCATTTGCATTTCAATGGTTTGATCTTTTTTCCTGTGGTGGATTTTAAAAGAACATTTTGAAAATGAATTTTGATCACTGACCCAAAAATAAGACAAACCCTAACTTTGTGTTTTTGTGTTTTTTTTCTTCTAGTTCTTTTTGGAAGACAGTGTGTTGGCTCAAGTTCCTGTTTACAATTCATCCAATGAAACGCTGTTTTACCCTAACGGACAATTGGCCGACAAAAACAATTTCTACCTTCCTGTAAGTGAAAGTAAATGTTATCACGACAACAATTCAATATAAATCAATTTGTCTTCTATAAAGCTTGAACTAATCAAAATTGGTTTCTCTTTCGCTTGTGTAGTATTTAATTTACAGCTGCATCCTGGGCCTCATCTCCTGCTCAGTATTCCTGAGGATAAACTATGAGCTGAAGATGATAATTATGCTGACGGCTGTGGTTGTTTACAACATCATCATTCTGCAAACACACGCGTCCCTGCTGGATGAGTATAGCAGATTCCTGTACAGGACTGAGAGTCTGGACAGGTAAGTGCACAGTGACTCACAGATGTGGTTCAGCGGTGTGTGAGAGAGGCATGAGGAGTCGACATGGGTGAAGAGTGATGATGTGGCATGAGAAAAGAAAAGGAAGTGCAGTCGTGTTGTTGCTTAGTTGTTGTTGATCCTGTGGGATGTAATTTGACTTAAGTGATCAATTTCAAGTCAAAGAGTTGTGTTCCATGTTTCTCTCATTCATCATTCATCTATTCTTTGAAATGCAACAAAAAAGATCTGAAAAAGAACAAGGTTTTTTCGGGTCAAAACCTAAATCTGATCCTGTCTTTGCTATTCTTTATTTAACTGTGTTTTCTGCAAGGATAACAAAGCAACTATATAGTACTAGCATTTAAAGGCATGTGTGAGGGAATGTTTCGTCTTTATTAATAGGACAGTGATTGCGAAATGAGGACAGAAAATGTAGGAAGACATGCAGCAAAGGGCTGGGTGGGATACAAACCTTCGGCCACTGCAGGAGTACTCAAGCGTCCGAATAAGAGAAACCTGTGAAACGATGTAAAGGAAAACTGTGTGCAAAATAATATATGCACTTTTTTGTAGTGGCTCTAAAGCCCAGAATAGAAAAGAAGAAAATTCACTAAACTCATTATCAAAGAGCCGTGTCCAGAACAGTATCAGATCAGACTTGGTATTCCGACGGAGGCCAAAAAAGACTTGAACATGATTTTCCTTCACACCTGCATATAGCAGCATCTTGCAAATAGAAAATATAAACAGTTTACATGTGAATCATTAAGTCAGTTTTGGTGTAGTCCACAGAGAGTTCATGTAGCCTGCATTATTTCAACCTATCCCTAAACATAGCTACACCCATTTAGTATATCAGAAAAAGTATTGCTTAATAGAAGTATTGCCAACTCATTAAATCACTGTTGATTCTTTCTTACCATCCGAGGAAAAAAAGACAAGTAACAGAATAACACCTAAATAAACTTAAAAGTTAACAGTTGATTAATAATCATTAAAATACTCTCAGAGCAAAACTTCACAGAACTAAATGATCTTGTCTCATCTCCTCACTGTTGTTTGCTCCTCACATACTTTCCCTGTCCGCTCAATTTCACCAACACATACAATTTGTTGCAATGACAATAAATTGTGACAACATTTAGTAACACCTGATTACACTGACTAAACCAAAGAAGCAAACCATTCATGATCGGAGCAACACAACTGGTCTGACCTCCTCTCGGCAGTGAGGTCTGATCACATCACATTAACTCGGATGGGTTCCCTGCAGGTTTTGTGGAAAAGTGGCGAGCGTTTGTTTTATGTAAGGTCAGTGAAAATGTAAATGTCACGTCGGAGTCTGTACTGAGTGATGATGAGGTTAGTGTGGCGGAGAATATTGAGTCAAATGTGAGTAAGTTGCAGTCTGTCAGGTGCACGGTCTCAAGGTTCTCTACACCTTCAGTCTCAAGTGTGTGACATGTAACAATGTAACATTCTGGCTGTTTGTAGAAATGTCTCTGTGTTGTCATTTAGAATGTGTGTGTGTGTGTGTGTGGCGGGGGGGTCATATTATTGAAAATCAATACAAAAGTAAAGTGAGGAACATTCATATTCTAAGAACATTTTTCAGTTATATGGCAAATGTATTAAACCAAGTGTGTGAATTCAACATCTTGTTCAAACTGTAGGAAATAAACCAATAAAGTGAGAATAGCAAACAATCTGCAGCATCAGTTGGAGATTAAGTTGGAGTCTAGACGCCAAACACTAACCTGTTCTACTGTTGCAATAAACATTTGAACGAGCCTTGTCTGAGTGGATTAAATATATTTAATTTCACCTTTATAGACATCTAAAGATATGATACAATATATGATGAATAGAAACTTAAATTAAAATTCGTTAAATCAGATTAGTAGACACAGACACTTATCAATACATTTGTCACTCAAGATATATTAAAATGTCAAACCAAGGCTAAAATCAAGTTAGGAGACAAATACAACAATTCATCATAAGTGAAAACTAAAGCGACGAAAAGAAATCCACAGGTGAACATCTATTTGGATTAGTGAGAATGGTTAACATGTCATGTTTCGTAGACTTAGGATCTAAACAGATACGTTTTTTGTGATTTTAACAGAGTATATTCAACAACTGAGTTTTAGTTATCACAATATAATAACACTCCTCACATGCCCCAGTCGTTTCCCCTCTGGAGAGCATCCACTTCATTTTATATTCCACACTTGATTCCTGGAGCAGTCTGTGTTGCCATCAGCTCAGGGAATTAGCTGCTTAATAAGGATGAACTGCATAATGAAGTAATTAAACCCATTTTCTTTGAGGCATTTTAATGGAGATTTCCTGAACCATGGATGTGCCACAAACACCACGTGGAGACGAGCGAGGCCATATAGTGAGCAGAGCTGTAGTTGAAATGGGTCTTTGTGGCCAGTGTGGTTTTTTTATTCCGTCAGCTGATTTGACAGCAAAACTCAATGAATAGATAAACTTGCTTGGACGTGTGCACACACTTGGAAAGTGTCTGTTCTGATTCAGATACAAAGTTGGTTTACATTAGATAGTGTCCACTTCAATTCATCTTAGCATCAACTAATATATATGCTCCTAGCCTCCTAAATTATGAAATGCACTGAGACGTGTCTGTGTATGACTGAACTCACTGATAGGATCAGTAAAACAGATCAGCTGTCTTCAAAAAGAGACCTGAAGAGGCCATTTTAAAAGTGAGCGTTATTATACAGTAAAAGAATAAAGTAGACTTAACCTTCTCATTTTTCAATCTGAGCAGCCAGGAGAGATGAGTGATGACATCATCTACAGACAAATCCCGGAGCGGCGCCACAGCAGCAAATAATGAAACAAGTCCTTGGACATTATGACAGCACTTATGACAGTTTTACTGGGAAAACAAGGACATTTTCTGATTCATACAGTCGCTGCAAGCGGCTCTTGGAAATAAAAGGTCTTTCGGATTAAACATCTGAAAAAAAAAATTCAGCATCAGTGTCGTCAGCATCAGGTGACAATGCCCATCATCAGAAATGGTTCAAGGCTAACCTGTGTGGTTTCCAGAAGAGGATCACAGTTTCCTGTCTCTCTATTGATCAAGTTTATGTTCAAAGCAGCTGAAATTATTCAATATAAACTAAAAAATTGGAAAAATTAACAAGCTTTGGTTATTTCA
This sequence comes from Limanda limanda, assembly GCF_963576545.1. Classification (NCBI taxonomy): domain Eukaryota; kingdom Metazoa; phylum Chordata; class Actinopteri; order Pleuronectiformes; family Pleuronectidae; genus Limanda; species Limanda limanda. Next base: position 18,797,648 of record NC_083646.1, read on the forward strand.
GTATTTTAATAAAATGTATATATATTTTAGAGCTGTCAGTTTAAAGAGTTTTCACTTGAGATAAAAAAAAAACAGATTGCGCTTCCTGTCTGTCTGCTTGTTCCTATCTCTCATTGTCTCCATCCTCCCCCCCGAACCTTCTGTCTGTCTTCAGTCATACAGCCATTCGTTGGGTGACGAGAATTGATTTGACGATTGACCAGCGAAAGGGTTGAACGTGCAGGCTGTTTTCTCTCTGGTCTGCTCGGCTCTGCCCCAGATAAGAGTGAAAGTCCATTAATATGTAAAATGTGCTCGCAGAAAAGAGTCTCATCACATATTCACAACCTGAAGTATAGATGATCGGACTTCACTGCTTTTAAATAAAAAAACTTTTCCTTGTAAATTTAAACGATACAATCTGTGCATTTAAAAAACTTTTCAATAATACATTAGGGTTGGGCTTTGATTGTGTGCAGCAGCATTGTACGTGTGCACACACTTGGAAAGTGCCTGTTCTGATTCAGATACAAAGTTAGTTTACATTAGATAGTGTCCACTTCAATTCATTTTAGCATCAACTAATATATATGCTCCTATCCTCCTAAATTATGAAATGCACTGAGACTTGTCTGTATATGACTGAACTCACTGATAGGCCCAGAACAACAGATCAGCTGTCTTCAAAAAGAGACCTGAAGAGGCCATTTTTAGTCCTTGGACATTATGACAGCACTTGTGGTTTTACGGAGAAAACAAGGACGTTTTCTGATTCATACAGTCGCTGGAAGCTGCTCTTGGAAATAAAAGGTTTTTCGGATTAAACATCTGAAAATAAAAATTCAGCATCAGTGTCCTCAGTGTCCTCAGCATCAGTAGACAATGCCCATCATCAGGCATCGGTTCAGGGCTAAACTGTGTGGTTTCCAGCAGAGGATCAAAGTTTTCTGTCTCTCTATTGATCAAGTTTCGTGTTCAAAGCAGCTGAATTTATTTAATATAAACCCAAAAATTGGAAAATTAAAAGGCTTTGGTCATTTCAGTATTTACATTTTTTTTAATATATTAGAGCTGTCAGTATAAAGAGTTTTCACTAGAGATAAAAACAGATTGCGCTTCCTGTCTGTCTGCTTGTTCCCATCTCTCATTGTCTCCAATCCTCCCCCCCAGAACCTTGTGTCTGTCTTCAGTCATTCAGCCATTCGTTGTGGGACGAGAATTGATTTGACGATTGACCAGGGAAAGGGTTGAACTTGCAGGCTGTTTTCTCTCTGGTCCGCTCGGCTCTGCCCCAGATAAGAGTGAAAGTCCATTAATATGTAAAATGTGCTCGCAGAAAAGAGTCTCATCACATATTCACAACCTGAAGTATAGATGATCAGATTCCCCTGCTTTTAAATAAAAAAACTTTTCCTTGTAAATTTAAACGACACAATCTGTGCATTTAAAAAACGTTTTAATAATACATTAGGGTTGGGCTTTGAGTTTGTGCAGCATGTGCGGTATCCTAATCAGTATTTGAATATAATATGAAGCTTTTAATGGTCTCTTCCGTGCATGTTCAATATAAACACACAACAGCAGTAACTTGCTCGGCTATAACTCTGCCCCGGATACTGAAATGATGTTGGATTGATGAGAGTTAAGCGAATTTAAGGAGCTGGATCTTTACACATCATGAAGACATTTTTGTGGTGGAGCTGAAGCAGGGATTCTCAGCCGCTGGCGTGTAGCACGTCCACAAGCTCTTGTCACAGCAAAGCAGAAGCGACAGCCAAACAAGTGACAGCCTGGAATCGAATGGTCTGCTGACCAATCATGTGACACAACACAGACTATTGATTGCAATCTGGATTTTTAATTAAATGATCACATCTCTTAATTTTTCACCCCCTTTTATCCTTTTTTTCCTTTTGTCACGTTTCACTGTCTTCTCTCTCTTTTTCCGCTCACAAACCGCATTACTTCCTTTTTTTTCTGCCCTTCAAGACCAGGCGTTCTCAAAGACCTGAAGAAGATGGGCTCTATCTCCCTCTTTATCTTCTTCATCACTCTGCTCGTACTTGCCAGACAGGTAAGTCCACACTATAATAGTTTGAATGACCTTATCGTCTTGTCTTCTGCTGCACATTCTCACGTCACAGCTCAGCTTTGCTCTTAGTTCCAACATCACCTTTGTAGTCTGGTTTCTTTCAGGCTGGTTTCATTGAACACATTCAGTTTTATTACACTCTGTACTTTCATCTTGATTCATCTTTTTTCATGATTACCTCTCAGTTTGCAATGGCTATTTTCCCTGTGCTATGGCCTGTGTTATATCTTTGTATTCTTTGCTGTGGCTCACCAGGAGATTTCAATCTGAGGCCTAAATTGAAAAACTCTGACACCACTGACTGAAATGTGCATTCCCACATACAGCATCTCCGGATAATTTCAGGAGAATGACTGGAGTACAGTGCGTGTCTGAAAGCAGCTATATTCAACCCATGCATGAAACATTTGAGTTTAATGTAGTGTTTTCCACAGCAGAAGCAAATCAACTGTGGATTACACCTGGGTCAGGTTCCAGGTTGCATTTAATTGCATATTTGGTGAAAAATAGAAGCTCTCATTTATTTCGTAGATGAATTACACCTTTGCACAGCTGATAAGTCAGTACATTTTTTTGGCTAGTGTGTCGCACTGGAAGAGACTCATCATGAGACCAGTTTGTTTGGCTCTCTCTACAGCCTCTCAGGGCCAGATTTACAACAGCAAGGCCACTGCTACTCAGGAGGACGCTGATATTTACTAGCCAAGAGATGCAGGGACCAGAGACTGGTCATTCTGGAGAGCTGTGTTTTCTTTAGTCTTGCTATTTTCAGATTATGCCTCTCTGCAGGGTACTCACTGTACTTGTGCTCCGGGGGGGGGGGGGGGGGGGGGGGGGGCTAGAGTACGGCCTTGGCCAGCAACTGCATGTATTTAAAGATGAAAATAATCAACCCCATGCAGGGGGTTTTAAAAATTGACTACATAGTTACATTATATGGACAAAGGTATTGGGACAACTACACATTACACCTACAGGAGCTCTTATGGAATCTCATTCTAAATCCATAGGCATTGATATGGTATAACAGCTTATACTCTTCTGGGAAGGCTTTCTACAAGATGTGTGTGTGGGGGAATTTTTGCCCATTCATCCAGAAGAGCATTTGTGAGGTCAGACACTGATGCTGGATGAGAGGGGCGTGGCTCGCAATATCCGTTCTAGTTCATCTCAAAGGTGCTTGATGGGGTTGAGGTCGGGGCTCTGTGTGGGCCAGTCAAGTTCTTCCACACCAGTCTCAGCCAACCAGGCCTTTATGGACCCCACTTTGTGCACTGGATCAGAGTCATGCTGGAACAGAAAAGGGTCTCAACCAAACTGTTCCCATGAAGTTGGATGCATAGAATTGTCCGAAATATCTTGGTAAGCTGAAGCATTAAGATTTCCCTTCACTGGAACTAAGGGGCCTAGTCCAACCAATGGCAATGGGACTGAATCAAACACCTGAATTCAATGATCGTGTGTCCCAATACTTTTGTCCATATACTGTATATATTGAATGATAACATATAGTCAATAATGCAGATGTAGGCCATGCCATACAGGCAGTGTATGATTTCATTTGTGTGATTTACATTAGACCTGAACACAGGATGGTGACACAGCACTTTGTGCAGAGTCACATAACTGTTTTATATCACAGCTCATCATTAAATGGGCTGCAGTTGAACCCCTGGACTTTGCTGTGTTCTGCATCAAACCCCGACAGTGTCATGTTTCTCTTTCTCACTGCGAGGACTGAACCGCTTCCACAAAAAGTATGAGCGGACAAACAGGTGTTAGCTGCAGATAAATAATCATAGCTGTAAATTTTGCATGTGGTGACATCACAGGGAGACAGAGCATATGCACTCTATGCATTATTTAGTGTGATATAAAAAGGGTTCTTTCCCACTGCTGTTTACTTGCTATAAATTCCCTTCGGGAGCTTCTGTTTCTGTGAATGCTTGCAACCTGCTGCCTCACAAAACCAGGAAAATGTGATTACAAGCTTCCTGCAACAAATGCTGCTGGATGTTGATTAAAGAGCCTCAAATCTGGACAGGAATAATAAACAGATTGAGCTTGAAGGACTCCTAAACGTATTTGCCGGAGACAAATTACTGACATGCCCGACTCAATGAAAAGATACTAGGTGCAACTGTCTGTGCCGTGAAAATAATTCAATGCCATTTTTCAATTTCTGTTTAGTCTCACATGCTGCTCTGATGTGTTTACACACTTTGTCTCTGTCCCACTATGTAAGAAGTCATTATATTTCTAATATCAAATCCTATCCCCTTCTCTGATCCCTTAACTCAGAGGATCTTGTAAACATGCATCTTCATTTTCAAATCAGTCCATGTGCAGCTCAGGAACAAGCTTAAATTGTATTTATCTTAGAGTAGCGTGACAGCTTCACACAAAATCGAAGAAAATGAAATGTCACATTGCTCATCAAACCCATAATAATTTCAAGACATGGAGTCTCAACTCTCCTGCAATCATTTTTTTCTTTTTACTGTGTAGAGTAAAGGGGATCATTGTTTAATAGCTTTATTATATGTGATTTAACGCTTACAACACTTCCCCCCATAAAGAATGAATGCTGCCCATCCCTGTCAATGCTTCATTTTCTTTCCTCTCTCTGTCTTTACGTTTCTATACTTGTGGCTGTTTTCTATTTTTCTCTGTGACTTGCTTGAAGCAAGCTGTACAGCTGTGCCTTCAGTCTCTTCACCTCTGTGTCCTCTTGTAACAGAATGAATATTACTGTAGGTTAGACTTTCTGTGGAAGAACAAGTTCAAGAAAGAGTGCGAGGAGATTGAAACCATGGAGAACCTCAACCGGGTTTTGCTGGAAAACGTGCTGCCGGCACACGTGGCCGAGCACTTCCTGGCACGCAACTGGAAGAATGAGGTAGTTATGTATTTAATTTTCGGTATATGTATTGTGAATTTACAGAGGTCTCTTGGTACCAGTGGCAATATGCCAAGATCCATTAGCTTTGACGAGGCTCTGCAAAGCAGCTTATCTCAAACATAATCTATATTCCGAGTCAATACAATAGATCCGGAACAGTGTTTGTACATAATTTATGTCTGTGCTGCAGATCATGTTGATTTTTAATGCACTACATCAGGTATAGTCAATACATGCAGTGTGTGTGTGTGTGTAGGTCAAACATTTTAACTAGAATATCACTCAGAGTGCATACCACCACCACAGATTGTTTTTTCTAATCAAGGTCCATGAATTATTCCAGAGAAATCAGTGAAATGTCCAAAAACACGTTCTGGAACTGCCCCTGATTGTGCATCAAAATGTTTATTTTTCTTTACTGACCCATACCACATGCTTCTGCTAAGTTTAATTGTATTTTTGCAAAAACAGATGAAAACATAACCTCCTTGGTGGAGGTTATAAATAATGTAAGCGTTAAGAATCCAAAGTAAGAATAAAACATGAGTTGAAATGCACAAAGTTGTTTCTGCTGATTTAGAAGTACTGTAAATTAATTCAATGGCTATTTGAGAGCATGTATTGCTGAACCACATGTATTAATTTCAGGGTTAAAATTTCAGTCTCTTTATAATGGCGCAATGTCATGTGATGTAGTATCAGTGTGATTAATTCCCTATAATCTTGACGAAGCATAGGGAGACAGTGTGGGCGAATTTGCTGGCTCGGCTGTGAGACCGTCTCATTCATCATTCTGAGTCTTGTTACATACCCTGAGTGTTTCTCTCAGTGTGAACTGCGAAAAGTAAAGTTTCACTTCTCAGTTTAAAAGGCCTAGAGGTCAAGTTGGTTTAAAAAGCTTCTGCTGCCGCATTTCAGGAAAGGACTCTATCCCGTTGCTTGAACAGGATCTGGTTTATCGCTTGTGTGTTTTCTGTATTGAAACCTAAATACAAAGAAAACTCAAACAATCCAAATCTAACGTCAGAATCGTGCCGTCTGTATTTCATCCGTGTTGAAACACGAGGCTTTATCGGTTTCAGTTTAATAACATTTAATGACCTTTTATTACATTTCTTGTTTGGCCACTGTCAAGTCCCAACTCTGTATTTACCCTCATGCGTTCTGTCCCACAGGATCTGTACCACCAGTCCTACGACCTGGTGTGTGTCATGTTCGCCTCCATCCCAGACTTTAAAGAGTTCTACACAGAGTCTGACGCCAACAAAGAAGGATTAGAGTGCCTCCGGCTCCTCAATGAAATCATTGCTGATTTTGACGAGGTAAATATCTACAATTACCACTGGATGTCTACTCCAGTGGGATTCAATGCTTGTATAACGTGTATTGTACATGTCATGTGGAAGATATATATTTTAAAAGTATCCGAATATTTTGAGACAAATTCATACATTTGTTCTTACAGATGTTCCTGTAGCTTTTGAAAACGACAGCATGAGTTTTCATTTCAGCCATAAATGCTCTCATTTGTTTTAGCTGTTTTGTGTATTGTGTGTGTGTGTGTTTGTGTGTGTAGCTGCTGTCCAAACCTAAATTCAGCGGTGTGGAAAAGATCAAGACCATCGGCAGCACTTACATGGCTGCTACTGGCCTCAATGCATCACCTGGGCCTGAGTACACGTCACAGGTACACTCACACACACACACACACGTTTGTGTATACACATCAGCTCTTATTGTTCAGTTCTCATTTCTTGTTTCACTGCGACAAATGAAAACGTGTATTAGAAATGAATGTGTCTCTCATAGGAGCACGACAGGCAGTACATGCACATTGGGACCATGCTGGAGTTTGCGTTTGCGTTGGTGGGGAAACTGGACGTGATCAACAGACACTCCTTCAACGACTTCAGACTCAGAGTTGGTGAGTTTTATATGAAACGTTAGAAGGGATGTGACAACCTAACGTTTTACCCCCAGGATTCACCTCATTCTGTCAAATCTTCATTTTACTTTCTGAAAGTAACCGCACTATGAATTCACAGTCATCCACACACTCCCTTGATTATCATGAAAAATAGTGGACGAATGCTGTATGGGTCAGGGATACATTAGATAAGTGTGATATCGTGTTTTCCAAAATTTTGTTTGATTTCTCAGAGAATAATTCAAGAACCTTGATAATAGAAAAATCTGACATATTTAGGGGAATGATTTATTAATGTGTGAAATGTAGTGCAGATCCAATAAAAATCCGGATTTAGTTCATTTAAATGTGATTTTAAAAGGTGGGAGTTGGTCCTTGGTGGAGTTTTGTGCTGTACTGAGGGTATTTCTAGTTTAACCTGTAGGTTTATCAATGTAATTGATCACAAAGTGATGATGGACTGTTTTTCTCTTCTGTCAGACATCAAAATGCAGCAGATAAATATGATGAAATGTCAGAGCTGCAGCAAGGGATCATGATATTGTTCTGTTGAAAATCACGCAGCCTAAGTCTGACTTAATAGCACAGAGTTCACTGTATAGAGTCAATCTAGATTATAGTAAGTGTGGTCTTTGTATGCATACAATCATTTTCTTTTTCTTTTAATAGAACAGCAATATGTTGTGGGAGTTATTTCCTTATCTCGACAGACACGGAGAGGTGTCTAGATAATAGGAAAATAAAACTCTCATAAAATGTCAGCTGTAGGTATAGTCATGGCAACATAACAGCAGAGAAAGGGACTGACTGAAGCGTGGAGGCAGAGGTGAAGTGGAGAACAGCTCCCAGCTCCATGTGTGCAACAAGAGTAGTTACCGTCAAACCTGTCTGCAGGGGTCACAGAGAGGGACGGTCCATTAACTCAGCAGTGAGCGTGTGTGTGGAGATACATCCCCGCTGATTCCAGACGGACCTAACAGAGGAATACAAGTCCCCACCTACTGGGACAGGACAAAACCAGTGACTGTGTGCGTGTGTGCGTGTGTGTGTGTGTTGCCTGTGCACTTATACAGGCTGCAATTTCCAGATTGCTTCAAATTGACTCAGAAGCCTGAGTGAAAAGGCCTGGTGTCATCTCAGTGCTGTGAGGAGTTCCGGTCTCCTGAACGTGTAGGGGAATAAAGTTCAGCCGCATTTAGCCTCCACTTCATCTCATCTTCTGATGAAATCTTGTGAAAAGCTTTGTTTGCTCTGAAAGCAGCGAGTCCCTGGCCGAAGGCCTTTTGGAGCTGCACTCAATAATTAAACAGATATATCAAAAATGGATTTGATTCCTCCAACAGCAATGTTCACATATGACATCAGAAATGGAAACAGAATCACCAATTTTATTATGATCTGTCATTTAAAAATGTTTGTGTGTGTGCAGTTGCAAGGTCACGGTTCATAAATCCTAAGTATGTAAAAATAATAGTAAAGTAAAATTACTTTACACATAAAATCAAGGTTGACAAAGTGTAGTAACTGAGTCAGTGTCTCAGGGGCTGGAAGGACATGATCTACCTGGCCCACAAAGACTGATCCTTTGTGTCTCAGAGGCTTTTATGTGACCGCCATCTCCAGCTCATCCTGCCCATGTTGTTGTTGAATAGCATCAGAGCTGAAGTTGGACATAACGTGAAAGGTTTAAGACCCATTGTTACTTTTTAACGTTTAGCGTTAGCCGTTCAATTGAATTGAAGCTTGAAACCTAACCATTGGACGTCTTGTTGCTTGTCGGTGCCATTTCCGCTCTGACAGTTTGTCAACAAGGCAATGAAAGGACACATTTAAATGGCCACTTATTTTCTCACTATTGACCTTATTCATTATTTAGATCATGTTTGCATGAGTTGCTAATATTAAATTCAATTAAGTTCAATTCCCACTCTTCCCCATCTGCATGCCTAAGTGTCCTTGGCAAGATACTGAACCCCTCAATGGCCCCTCATAAAATGTTGAGTGTACTAAAAATGTAAGTCGCTTTGGACAAAAAGCGTCAGCTAAATGACATGTAATGTAATGTAATGAAATATAATATTCCATCATATCCCTGTTTAAATGTTACAGAGCAGATTGTGATTAAGACTCATCTCAACATTATGTCTCAGGAACCCAGGGTTTGTGGTGTCAAGTGGTTTGTAACGTCTATGTCACAAAATGCTGTGAAAACTCTAAAGGAATTTTACAATGTGACTGAGGTTGGATACTCCACATGTCTTCATGTGATTATTGATTATGTTTACTATTGTCTATCAGGTTATTATCAGTTTCGTGTCTAATTTGCCACACGCAGACACACAGGAAGCTGATTGTTTTGTGTATTTCTCAGGAATTAACCACGGCCCGGTGATCGCTGGAGTCATTGGAGCCCAGAAGCCTCAGTATGATATTTGGGGGAACACAGTGAATGTAGCAAGCAGAATGGACAGCACGGGGGTGCTGGGGAAAATACAGGTAATTACCACCGTATCCCATGATCCCACTTTACAGGTACAGCTCAGTGTAGCCAGAGCCTGATGTCTTCTTCCTCTGTTGCACTGGGTGTGTATGTGTGTGTCTAGTACTTTAATATTAATAAAATCCAGCTGCTGTAAATCCTCACACGCTCACAGAGGGTTAAACAAACCTCAGGTGAAACTTGTTCTCAAAATGACTGTCGGAGCAACATTTGCTGAAAATTACAGTTTCCAGCTGTTTTCAGGAATATTTTACAGCAGGTGCCTCAAAGCAGGAAAATAAGGTGAAACAAACCAAAGCTCTGTGTCCTGTAAAATTATAAACATTTTCATTTTAGGTTCAGTTCATGAAATGTGTCAACAAATGTAGGATCCCTCAAGCCACGACACTTCTCTGTGAACAAGGAACCAGTTTGATGCCCGAACATCACACTGTGTTAAATGTGTTTCTGCCAAAGCAGCACAACGGCTCCATTTTTCAAATGTAGACATTTAATAAAATATCGGCACAGATGTTCAAACGATAAAACACTTCTTCTTTTCACGCTGTTAACGGCGGTAAGGACATTCAAACCAACTCGGCGTCATGTGGCGTCTTCGATTGACAAACTGCTGATAAGAACGTGTTTTCACCTGCCTGTCATTCAGGCCGTGGAACGTTGTATTACACTTGACTGCCTGCACACATTTGACAGAGACATCTGCTGAGTGGTGCAACAGCACTGTAAAGCTGTCGCACACACACTCCAAGGTTGATGTTCCCAGATAAACAGAGGCAACAATGAGAAATTAGTCATTTTACCCACAATCCTTTACTGTAGAACCCACAGGACATTTTATTGTGGCGTTTTGTATTTATCTGCTCTTTATCTCTTCATGATAAGATTTAAAAAATACAGGTTCAGTACATGTGATTGCAGGTTGCAACCTGGTTAAAAATCCAGATTGTGTGTGATAAAATACAACACAGAGGCTGGTGCTGAGGAAGCATCATGCCAACAGTACAAGTTACTTGGCTAATGCTCGACAGATTTTTCCTCAGCTCGTGGAAATGTGTTGCTGTGGAGCACTGAGTGTTTTCGCCCGCAGGTCAAGTTAATCCAGTCGTGTAAAATAAGCGAAATGGACATAACCCGTCTGCTTCTCCCTGCAGGTTACTGAAGAGACGAGTCGAATCCTCCTGACCCTCGGCTACATGTGCTCGTGCAGAGGCATCATCAACGTCAAGGGCAAAGGGGAGCTCAAGACCTACTTCGTGCACACAGAGATGACCCGCTCACTGTCGCAGGGGAATGTAACGGCATGAGATGGTTAAAGGATATGTGGATTTTACACTGACGCAGAGCACAGGAGTTCAGGTTTGATCTTCTCGATGCTGCTTTGACAGAAACGACACTTGTGAGGTGCAGAGGAATCCGATGGATGCTACAAGGAGGGAAAAAAACAGATTTTAAACGTTGTTTTACGAGTTAGCAATGGCACAGCTGTAGTATACATTTGTCACTTATGTAACTGTAAGTGTAGCACGTGCAGCAGGTCGGCATCAACCCACTGGAAGTATTGTGTCAATTGAATGTGGATCCAAACAAAGACCAGTCGGGAGTCTGAAGGTTTTTTTTTCAGCCTGGTGCATCAAAAACAATCCAACTTCTGGTCATTTTACAGGACGTGGTACATAATGATGTAAACTCTGACAGAGGGAAACAAAGTGCACGGCAACAATGTTCACATTCAGGCCTCTCTAAGACGTCCGCGTTCCCCCAAAGTAACCGAAACTTTACCAGGAGATACATGAGAGATCTCATCCTAAAATCACAGCAAAGGAGAAACAATAGAAGGGAAAAGTGCACCGTCGTCCAAGAGAAAAACCAACAGCAATCAATGAAACACTGTGTGTACATAACTCCATCAACCTTTTCAGAAGCACGAAGTCTTGGATGTATTTTACAGGTGGTAAAGGACCATATAAAAACACACTGAAAAAAAAGGATCTATGAATATATTGTGATATTCATGTAGGGCAACTGAAAATAGAAGACGTCTTAATGGCGGAGGTCAGAATCATCAGCGGCTTCTGAAAACACAGCATCCGCAGTTTGTTGCTGTTCAGACGAGTGGATCAGATCGGAGGGTTTAAGATGCAGGTTGGAGTAAAGACACAGTAACAGATGGATGAAGATTTCAGTGTCTTTCATTTGGTTTAACCCGAGCTGGGTCCGTACACAGGGTAACTCTAACGTGTGTGAGCGGAGGTTTTTTGTAAGAAAAGGAAATATTACAAAAAAAGTGTTTTGGTGTTTTGATGATGCCGTTGTTTTTGTTTTTTGTAAAAACCTCATTAAAGTTTCTATGTATTTCAGCTCTATGGAGTGTTGTCATTTCACACCACATTAACATGACAGGACTGATTGAGGATGATGGAAATGTCCCCACGTGTTGGGTTAATAATAAACGTGTGAGGCTGCGATCCAGACGGCCTGTTTCTGTCATCTTCCTCATCTAAAAATAAATCATGAAGGTTATACAAATCACAACTCTACTGCAAAACTGAAATTAAAGACACCAGCTTAAGGAAGGTTCCTAGTTTAATTTTTACTTTTTATGTTTCAGTATTTATTTCTTCTCAAGTGTGAGGTCTTTCAGTTTGAGAGCAGGATTTCTTTCATGATCAGTTTTCTCGTGCTTGGATTTACGCTGCTTGTGCTCAAACATCTGCAACTAGTCTGTCAAATGTCCCCCAAACAATAGACGGCCATGTTGTAGTATTGACAAATGAAATGATCCCGCTCCTGTTGTGTTTCCTTTTGCTGTACCTATAAAATGCAGGTTGAAAAAGAAACAGGTCTGTTTTGCTGTCTTAGTTGCTAGCAACATAATGTTGGTACATTAACAACAAACTGTTGGTTTCCTGCTCCGTGAAGCTCTCGCTGTTTTTTATTCAAGCAAACCGACGGGAAGCCGGTGTAATAACAAACTGTGGAGTGAATGAACCTAGTTAAAGTAACTGTTGAGGAATTTTTGACCATCCTCACACATTACTGTATATGCCACAATATATTATGTATATCACATTATATCCGTACACCATTGAGAGAGTGGGGCCTAGTTCCACAGATACTCCCTTCTCTCTCTTTGCAGAACCAAAGGTCAGGTTATAGATGAAGGCCTAACCAACAGTACATTGTAGTGTCTATGCTCAGGGACTTTTATATCTTCAACTCTCACCAACTTTAACTCTTTTGCGTATTTCAACAGTGGCAAGACGTAAGGACACAATGTGATTTAGGAATGCATACTTTAGGCTTAACTATCCAATAGGGTGCGAACACGTACATGTAACATAGAGAGTGACAGCAATTCTAGCCATTCATGGATGTGCTGTTGGAATGGGTGACGCAAGTAGAGGGAGATATACTGGGATGCTGTGGTAGACATCTTCAGACTTGGGGAATGACAATTGCTCACGTTACTCTTTCAAATCTGAGCGTAGACATTTCATGCAAACAGAAGCAGCATGAGGAGAAAAGCTTGAAGCAGGAAATCTGTCCAAGCAACTCACTTTCTTGAGTGAAAACATTACAAAATCTTAATATGAAATCAATAAGTCCTGCTCTCGCACTGAAATAACTACAAACTACAAAGAAATAGGAACATCCCTCCACAGACTTTAAATTGTCACACTCCAGCTGTTTGTGTCTTTGACCTCAAGCAAAACAAACGATACTGACACGTGTTTGAAGTTGCTCATTTGAGTTGGGACATTTTATTGAAAAAAACAAGGTGCTGATACAAAAAACTTGAACTAAACTTAACTGACATTTGTTGCAGAGGAACATGTTATTCAGTCACTTTATAAACCAGGTTAAACATGATTTAACAAAATAAGAAAATAAATAATGGCGAACTAGAGGGTCAGTGTATTTATTTGATGTCACAGAGCAGTGCCACGCCCCGGAGGACCCAGTGGTCAGGGGAGACTGGAGTCTTTAGATCCACAGCTGCAATGTAGTTTCTGTCAGTTCTGACTGGCTTCTTGTAGATCGGACACACGTACAGGGTGGGGTCCTTCACAGCTGCAACACAGGAGAATACAAATAGCAAGCTTTGTTAAAAAGTGACCAGCAGCTGCCAAAACCATCTGTCATCATCTCATCACTTCTTTTATCCATCAGGGTCCACGGCACCCAGACCTTTCCACTTCCACTCAGTGTTGATACTTTAACTCTTACCACCATAGAAGTCAATCATGTGATCTTGTTTTATTTTCGACTTATTTAAGATGTATAGGTATTGATTTAAAGGTTGTGTTAAAATGAATTACTCCTACGGGATATATTTTACCTTAGCTTATTTACAGTAGCGTCACACATTATTCAAACCCCTCACTTTGTTTTGTTGTACATCGACTAATTCCAGAAATCTGTCTGTCTGTATATGGAACGCATATCTCGGGAACAGTTCATCTTATCGGCTTCACGCGTGGCATGTGTTTCGTTAAGGGCCCGGGGAAGAGCAGTGTCCGATTTGGTGCCATTTGTACAAGTGGTACGTTCAAAATTAATACGCTTTGAATAAACAGGCGACCAGAGCTCTGCAGCGGCGGCTGCGACTCATCGGTGTTGCATGACAAAAGGAACAACATTTTATTCTCTAGTTCAGGCTGAACCCATCGTGGTGTGGAGCAGCAGAGTTGATGCTAACACTCAACCAATGGCCAGTCAGTCTCAGCTGTCAATCATGATGTGTTTTTATACCAAACATTTTACAAAATTATAAAAAGCAGACTTACCCGAAAAACTAGCACTTAAACAATCAGTGGGATAAGAACTACATAAGATGTAGAAAAATCTAGTTCAGTCCCATCCGTTAACAAGGAGGAGGTGGGATAGATAACTTTTACTGCAGACAGCATTTGAAATGTTTCGGGTGCTATCATTACATCTATCGTTATAAAGAGTGTATATAACACCTGTAAAAATAATTTCTGGATCATTGAGTGCTTCTCTCAGCACCACCTGATTGTTCTCATCAGATTGCTGGAGTATTAGTTGTCAGCCTGTCACTCACAACACGCTGGAGTGTTTCTCAAAATCCCGTCTCCCCCCTCAGTCAGCACAAACACCAACAATCCGACAGCAGCCCTTGGTGTTTACATCTTCAGGAGATGATATGCGCAGGGATGAAAATAATCTCTCTGAGAGAAGTCTCAATTACGTGGAGGGGTTTTCAAGATTCTCACTCATAACTACGTCGCTCACACTCGGATGCTCTTGCAGCCGCTGACACTCACACACACAGCAGGCAGCTTTCCTGGGGGAAACACTGGGAGGTGACACAACGTGAGCGGCTTTACACGTATCATTAATTCATTTCCCAGGCAGCTTTGCTTGTAGGTGGCCACGGGGCCCCCGCGCCGACTCTCTGCCGCCTGCCTGAAGATATTCCACTCTTTTCCAAACACAGTGCCACACACTGCTGGTAATCTATTCCCAGAATAAATAAATGGCTCTCAGTCCGCTTGACATTTAAATGTTGCATCCATCCATCCTGAGTGACTGCGTGGGATGCAAACGTTAAGGAGGAGAGGGGAGAGAAACCAAAGATCGGATATCACCAAGCTTTAACACGCCAATCATCCGCCCACACTGGGGAAGTCCGATTAGACCAACTCTCAGGACCATGGGGGTGTGGACAGATCAGATTTTGACCGACAGCTTCAATCTCCATTCTAGCACCCGTTTGGGCGGGATGACTTTATACCAGTCATCATTTTTATCTAAACATTTTGTGACACCATCAATTTCCACCGCAGGTCGGCTACTTTCACCCTGACCAGGTCTGATCTGGCGGAGAGATTAAAAATACCTGTGTGGGCGTTCAGAGGCTTTACTGACAGAGACAGGATTCAATGTTAGATACACAGGATTATAAATATGAATGTAGAAGCAAACTACTACTTTCTAAGTCAAGATATATGGAGTAATTGGTTCCTGAGCGGAGAGTAAAGTCGTGAATTCCTGTGGAAGTCTTAGCCCTTTTTTAATCCTAAAATTTAGTGGGGCTGCTTCAGGATCAGAACAAATCACAATAATTTCTGGAAAAAAATATCATCCAACAAAATTAGTAATTGTGACAGGCCTGCCTTAATACAGTATTTTGAAGAATGCAGTAAGTTAGAGGTTTCCTTGTTCAGTTTACAGCTTTAGTTCTCTGAGAATTCCTTTCATATCCGGGCCTGTTTGGTATTGTACAATGAAGTATCCCTGACTGAATTCATCGATATTGAATCAAATCTGAAATCGAATTGAATCGATTTGGCAAATCAGTGGTGATACCCAGCCCTAGTTAAGAAATGACCAAAATATATGGGAACTGTCAAGAAAATGTATAATAGGTGTTTTGTTGCGGTGCCAAAAGGAACCAGCTTTACTTCTTCTCACTGCGTATGTGTAACTAGCATTCACCATGTTACACGTGTTTTGATACATTAGCTAACATCATAACTAGTTGTTACATATATTGTAAAATGCTCAGCAAACATTGCTAGCACTAGTTGGATTACTGTAAATGTTCTGTATGCATTACTTATTCTCATTGCATATTTCCCAGGCTGAGGCAGTGGGTGAGCTGTGGCCAAAGAGGCTTTTAGAGTCTAGTGCAAGTGGATCATTTACATCTTTAAAACTCAAAACATGGTCGTCAGGGTCTTCTATTGAACACACATGCTATGTTCTCCAATAATAACTCTCACCGTTGTTCTCGGCATAAATCCTTATCACAGGCATCATCTCGAAGAGCACTTTGAGTTTGGAGTCGATGAGTTTGCAGTTGCGGCGGTCCCAGCCGGCTCCCTCCAGGTAAAGGCCGTAGACGTACACTCCCTCTATGGGCGGCTGGTTGATGTCGTCTTTCATGGACTTGGTCACCTCGTTGCTCAACACCATGCGGTCCAGGGCCCAGCCCTTGTGTGCGCGCGTGATTTCCTACGAGAGCAGGGACAAATTGGCCTCATGAAGACAGTGATGATGCAAACATTTGGTAACTGTTACAGCCACAGATCAATCTGGATAATAGGACTATAATACAGGTACAATAATAAAAAAAAACACTAGGTAGAGGAGTGCACTTCATCAGGGAGGAGATGCAGCACCAGCAGAAAGAAATAAAACCCATCCAATATAAATCGGAATGAGCAAAGAGCAAGAGGAGAGTGCAAATCAATTAAATGTGGGTTTGTGTCCCTTCCGTCATTTTATCTTCATTTGGAAAGAGAAAAAAACAGCAAAGACAAAAACCTTCTACTGGACGACTGCTGCGATGTCTGTTTACAGGTTTAGCGAGAGGATATGACGGCTTTATTTGGGAACTAACACAGACGACCAACAAATCCCAGCTCAGTAAATATATTCTGCATCTTACTCTGGGCAGCTGGGATTTTCCTCCTGCGTGGAGTAAATAACAACTGGAGGGTAATCAGATGTGCAAACCTGAAAGCTCAACAGTTTTGTCTTCATGCTTCTACATAGATTGTAATGTATGTAGAATTGTTGGCCTTAAAAGCACTACATCCACACATTTTTAGTTCATTCGCACTTCACATAATAACTGGATACTGTTTGTAATTGAGCCATGCAGCTCACAACACAAAACGGAACAAGTTGAGTCTGAGTGGCGTTGTACGTCTTCATTCGATTTAGACATCCGTAAGGGGACAACTAGATCACACCCTTCAACAATCATTTGCATATGTAATAATACCCCCTTAAATATCATCAACGTTAACAACTGCAGATGAGTTATAATGCACGCACCTTTTCACATGTTCATGTAAAATATAAATGTGTATTTATGATATTGAGTAATGAGCCCTACCAACAAGAGCATGGCATGAGAGGGTCAACATTTAAGTTGTAGAATCCACCCCAACACATTAGAACGCAAAAAAATGTGTGTTCGCTCGCAACTTTGTGTTTTTGTGTGTTTGCTTCCTTGCGTGTGTGCATGTGTCCGTGTGCTCGTCTCTCTTTCTGCGCGCCATCTGCTCCCCTCAGCGGAGGTAGATAAGTAGCTGGGTATAGCCCGGTGCTGTGTGTGGAGTACCTGTTTCATGGCTGTCAGGAAGCCCTGTGGGTTGAAGAAGCCTGTCATCCAGAAGCAATTGGGCCGCCCTTCAAAGATCCATGACTGGAACTGCTTGTTCCGCTCAAGCAGCTCCGTGAACCAGAACCCCAGGGTGCTGGAGGCCCACGACGACTGAAAAAAACAACACAAACAATGAGGCCGACAAAACATCACAATCAAGTGTTGAAAACAGTCATCCAGCCGGATCAGTGAAGAAGACAACAGGGAGACAACAACATTGTGAATCCCTGTGTGGCAAGAGAAAAAGAAAAAACCCAATAGTAAAGATGATTATAATACATCCATCCATGTATTATCTATACTGCTTATCCTAGGGGCGTATTGGAGCTGGATTCAATCCCAGTTGGCACTGTACAAGAGGCGGGGTTCAACCTGAACATGTCAGATTATTATACAACAAAACACTATAATAGAGTTGAGGCAAATGGTAGCAGAACTGTGAGAGGAAGGTTTTTGTATTCCAGCCTGAGAGCCTTTTAAGTGTTTAAGATCATTCTTATGATAAAATGTTTGTGGGAGCACGACTTCAATTCCATCAGTTTCTTATACATTTTAAATATATTACTTTGTTGCTTTTCTCCTGTACACAATCTCTTAATATTCCTATTTATATTCAAGCATGTCTGTAGTGATTGATGATAGTCAACTCTTACATATCTGTTTGTGCAAGTACAAATTTAGGACAATGAACATGAATGAATAACATCAGACAAATGAGGCCTAAATGTTCATAAAAATTATCTTCTGAGATATGAATTTGCACCTAAAGGCTCCCAAAAATTGGTTTGCAATGGTAATGTTCATTAAGGGCCTTACTGATGACTGTTAGAACACTTTAATTTGCCATCTGAATATCAAAATATTCCCTTTCCACCAAAATTGTCGAAACAAGAATTGAGATAACTTTGCAGTTGTCAAAATGGCATCTCATAAATGAACAAAAGACAAGAAATAACAAAGGGGTTTGTCATATTTTTTAACTCCAGACCACCCACCTTATTCCAGCGTTCGGGAATACGTGCGTCGTACATGCAGTCCAGGGCGTCCCGCAGGTTCTCGCTCATGATGATGGTCCCGTCGATGGCCAGATTGAGGTCCGTGAGGGTCGTTCGCACCAGAGCTATGACGATCTGCATTCGATCGATCTCCTGACGCAGGAAAATGTTCATGGGCTGTAGGGCACCAAACTTCTTCAGACGGTCTCTCACCTGGTTTCATCAAAGTGGACAAGATGATAGAATTAATCACCTGCTTTAAAAAACGTGAGCCTGGAATATGGACAATCCTCGCAGCATGAGGCTTCAGGTAAACCAAGGTTTCAAT
Organism: Limanda limanda; assembly: GCF_963576545.1. Taxonomy (NCBI): domain Eukaryota; kingdom Metazoa; phylum Chordata; class Actinopteri; order Pleuronectiformes; family Pleuronectidae; genus Limanda; species Limanda limanda. The sequence goes on from NC_083646.1 coordinate 18,816,511, forward strand.
GGTTACTATTAAGTAACAGGAAGAAAAAAAGAGTAATTCTGATTTAGTCTAAAGCCCTGACAGGGAACTCTTTGTTGCTGTATGATTGATGTCTGTGATATGACAATATAAAATGTTGTTTTGGTCCCGTTCATACTCTAACCCTTATCCTGCCGTACTTTGCTTTGTCTGACCTCGCCAGTGGTCCGACCCGACCACAGTCACTGGGAATAATTTACATAAAAAGGCCAATTCTTTCCCTGATTGTCTCCTTATGTTCATAAAGAGCCAGCAATAATAAAATGAAACCATTTCATAACTAGTTAACCTCCTCCTTATTTAAAATCTTTTGAGTTTTGAGGTTCGGCAAGGGCTCCCAATTTCCTCATAATCCTTTTTACTGCTTCAAGTACTGTAAAGTCAGACAAGACAGGGAGATCGATGAAACTCAAAGTGGCAGACAGAGGGTGTGCAATGTCAAGTTTTCCATGATGAGCATTGCACCTTGTCTGAGAAGTCACATTCTCACCTCGGGATAAAAAAAAGGAGAGAAAACCCAAAATAAAACGACTATAGCAAAGATTCAGCTGCGTTCACACCCCCCCCTCATCTATTTCCAGTCTTCTCCTCTCTGTCTATCACGTCTCAAACACACACACAAGCTCCCATCACCTCACTAGCACTCATCCACCAACCACTTTGCACGGCACTCGTTGCTTCACCTCGGGCCGTTCGTGGCGCTCACCCACTTACTTCAAAAGGATCGTAGTCAGGAGGCAGTTTCGACAGCATGTCATTAGCCAGCCTGGTCACCACAGACTCTCTGGTCTCGCCTCCGCCTGACGAGCTGTCCTTGGGCTGAATACTGAGGATGAGGTCCAGAACGTCCTTAGCCAGTTTACTCTGGTAGGTGATGTCTGCGTTCGGGTGGAGACCGAACACCTCCGGACTATCGTTGGACGGCAGTGCCTGTGAGAGACGGAGCAGACATTATTGAACCGGGGGTTAGTTGTCGAGATCACAGGAGCATTTTTGAAAAGTATTTTTGAAAATAACCAGGAAATATCCTCCCAACTCTCACAAAAGCTACAGTGTTAGAGGTCCTGGTGTTTCTGTGGTGCAGTGGATCAACCTCGAACTGAGCTGGCAAATTCTCCAAAAACATTGAATACATTTTCATGTGTTTTTCTTTTTTTTTTCTCTTCAGTTTCAAAAAGCCCTTTCCCTGCACTGCACTGCAGTGTTTGTGTCCCAGCTAAGCGCAGAGTCGGCCTCGGGGAAGCGTAGACTGCCAAGTGTCTCCTCTGATACACACAGTGTCACCAGCTGCTTCTTTTCACCTTCCAGTGAAGACCCTTGGAGGGTGCAACACATGGGAGATTCATGCCAAAGCTTCAGTCTAAGCCAACCTGTCCCTCTGACCTAGTAGTTAACATACAGTATTTACACAGCCTCTCCCCAGCTTTTAACCCATTAACACAGCCAACTGTTTTCAATGGGACCAGCACGGAGCCAAAGGTTCTTCTCCTGCTAAATGTGCTCCTGTAATAAGTACAGAGGAGTATTTGGGCCAGGCCTAAGAGCTAATACAATGTAAGAAAAGTACAATAATTTTAAACACGCAAGTTAAAAAGCAAATCGAAGAGTAGAACTTTTAGTTTTTGCATTTTGTGAATAAAGGGAACATTTCTGGTCCATCAGATCCAGCTAGACGTGTGACTGGAGGCTATGCGAGCTGCCAAGTGTTACATCCCTGGAGTGTCAAAACAACATGGGCCCTATTGGGTAGGGCTGTCGTACAGTATTTCCCCTTTAGGATTATATTGTAGCCTCCGCGGCCATTTTGCGGCTGCTAGGGGAGGAAATCTACTGGATCTATTCTGAAGGTTCTGGTAAGTCCCAGTTCAGTTACACACCTACATTTATAAATATAGGGCCCGAGTTGAAAAATACCAGAATTTCCCCTTTAAGTTTGCATGCGTGCAGATCCCGTTTTCAGCACAATTTCTTCAAAGTCCCAATACTGACTAACAATGTACTTTAATTAGTATAATCTTTATTATCTTACACAAGGTATTTTGTCATGTGTGCTACTGTTAGAAGTTTGATTTTTACTGTCATGTTATTTTTTTATCTGGCACTGATTCTACTCTTGAGTTGTTGTGAATTCCTTCCATCACAGGGCCTGTGTAAACGTGAATGCACATCAGTACTGGCGGCAGTAAACTACAGTTGCATTGCTCTCTCACAAACAATTTAATATCGTATACATTTTTTTTTCTCTTTTGAGCTAAGAAGAATTTGACATAATAAACTAAAGTTGTCTATCTGTAGGAGCTCTGCAGCAGACACAACAGAGACAAGAAGCCCATTTAATAACCGATTTATTTGTCCTTTGTTTTAATTAGCTTCCTACTTTGTTCTTTTCTTTGTAGATTAAGAGCAGATCAGAAATATCAATCGGGGAAGACACGAGTGATTTATGTCATCATCAGCAAGTTTCTCCCTCCAACATCCATCACACTGCATCCAGATAGAGTCAAGCATCAAGAGAGAGCCCCGCTAATACGCAAAGAAAAATGGGAGTTGCTAAAGAGAGAGTCGCAGTGTGTGCTGGACACAGCAGAGTGGGTCCCTCGCTGTGGTCATTTATTTCCTCTGTGGGAATTTTAGCTTTTGTTCCTGTGTATCTGCATTTAATTTCAATTAATATGCACAATAATACAAACCAGCACACATATGCTCTTTGGTTAATGTGTCTGTGACTGAAAGAGATACTGTAAGTCTATGTATGTCTATATCTGTGAGTGTGTGTGTTTCTGTGTCTGTGTTCTCTGAGGCTGTGTTTGTCATTCTCTATTTAAGATGCAGTGCTGAGGAATAAACTGGCTGAGCCTGGCAGCCCTGAGCATCCATCATAATGAAACCAGCTTTAATGAAAGTAGCTCAGGAACTGCCCCCAGACACAACCGACACACACACACACACACACACACACACACACACACACACACACACACACAAACGCAAACGCAAACACACACACACACACACACACACACAACACAAACACACACACGCTAATAAGTCAAAACTAAATCTGTTATAAATTGAGCATGCTAGCATTTGATGTAAAATCAAGAATGGCAGCTACTACCTGGATGTGACAAGAGCACAATGAGGCAGTGTTTCAATGTTGCTCTTTCCGGTTCCTTGTGAAGTCACTGAGAGCTGACCGTGTAAAACAATAAGCTATAGGCAACACCATGCAACTGGAGCAGAGTTAAACGTTATAAAAATGAGGATGTTAATGTGCAATCATGCGGGGAATCCTCAGGACAGCAGCGAAAGACTTTGACATTTTGCCGCCACATGCAGAAGCATCAGTTATTCAAATGCCTTTTAACTCGCTGTATTATTAGTAGAAGCCAGATGAAAAAAATATGCATGATCATCCACCACCCACCTGAATGTATGCAAGATACTGGTCAACAGTGGTGCAGTGCGCGATGCTGTAGCCCTTGTAGAAGATGAAGTTGGGTCCGAACATGTCCTCGCTGAACCACACCCTGGCGAAGGTGTTGAGGAGGCGCTTGTCGAAGTCGTCGGTCACACGGCCACCGTACTGAATCTCTCCGATCATGTATCGCACTGTGTTCCATGATACACCCTGACGACAGAAGAGACACTGATTTGAAGTAGTTTGTGTTGTGACCACCAAGAGAAATGGAGTCTCCATGCTTCTGCTGCACTGTTATGCTATCTTCAGTAGTTTGGCTCCTCTTTCTGCTGCATGTGTTCTTGTAGGAGGAATTTCATATCAGATGACATGCACAGACACAACAAGCTGAAAATACTGTGGAAAGTTATGGCATATATTAGTGCATTGTTATGCGAGTACAATAATTGTTCGATACACCTAATTCCTTATGTTGCCACTGTGCACATGCATATTGCCCATTTTCCTGGATCTGATATAGGACAGTTCATTCTATCAGCCCAGATGTGACATCATGATGTCAAACAACTGGAAAGTTGATATTTAAATAGGCGCAAAATGCTGCAGCACATTAAACCATTTCTTGTTTGACTTTGAACAGGCCTAATTTGTATCTATCTATCTGTCCTGTATATGAAGAGGGACAACATGACTGCTCCCAGGAAGTCTGGTTGCTGGGACATGATCCAAACTAAAAAGTCAAAGTACACGTGAAATATATTTCTCTCGATGAGGATTTCTGACATTTTCTGTCATTCTTATCACACTGATGTGTGTTCAAATACTAAATCTTACTGCTGTTGTCAACGGATAAAAATGAAAGAAGAGGAAACACTGGTGTCCATTCAAGTTTACTAAGTGTTACTTCTCCTACCTTTTTAATGTCAATGTCATCGAGGTGGTTCTGCACAAACTGCACCGTGGCATTTAAGTCAGCCTGGTTGAACTCGTAGGGGATGTTCCAGCCCAGAGGACCATACTTCCTCCTCTCTTGCACTGTGCTGTGGAGAAACGCCAATCCGTAGAGCATCGGCTTCCACTGCATCAGGTTACTGACGTCCAACATGTCCTGATTTATACCTGGGGAGGGACAACAAACAGGCGGTGAGAATGAAATCTACACAAAAGGTTTGGTCACCTTTTGAGCTCAATATTTAAAGCCGTGATTCAAAGGCTTCGAGCAGAAAGTTTGTTTCTTCAGCTGCTGCAGACTGGGAGAGCATGAACACATTTTGAACAGATACCAGTGCAGGGTTTCTTTTCATAGATGGATTAAAAAAACTAATACTAAAAAAGAGCTTTAGGCTGGTGACTTTTGATTTGAGTGAACACATGTTGTTTCATTAAAACGGTTTAATTATTCTAAACTGTAGCAGTTACACAGATATGACACATATTATTCTGGGAAATCTGAATAATGCCTCGAAGGGCTTTTACTGAAGACTAATGAAGTTTCAGGAAATGTGCCGATGCTCAGGAGCATAACAGGGGGGTGAAATGATTTTATATTCACACTTTAAATCTACATAACCACTACATATTGGATTTCAAAACCGTTCAGTACAGAAAAATATCTAGCTTCTCCCTAATCCCGGTGGTTCAGCCATAACCTGATTTAAATTTAACAGAAGGAGCAACGTTTTGATGGGATAAAGAAAAAACCTGCAGCAACTTTCTTTTCTAACAAATGTGATTTTTTCCTAATCTGATGAAACTATAATTACCGGACTGAGGTTGTTTGCCTCCGCCAACTAGTGCACTTTCTGCATACGTATTTTAAGATACTTTCCCCCCAGATTCATGTTTGTCATATTTATAAAGACAGAGACGAAAATAAGCATACTTTGCGAGGCCACAGTGACATTGAACTTTGACCTTTGGCTACTCAAATGAAATCCAAGTTCAGCTGAATGTTTGCGCCAAATGTAAAATGATTCCCTCAGGGCATTCTTAAGATATCGCGTTCAGGGGAATGGGACAGAAAACCCAAAAGCAGACACGGAAACATAACAATACTTTCTGTTTTTGCGGCAAAGATTCAAGAGCTGAAAATAAGCGAAAAACAGAGATTCTTAAATGCCAAGAACCACAGGTATTATTTTCCGCATATGAACCAGGACAGGCAGGTTGTTTATACATATTGAATATTCTTCTGTTTCTAGTTCTTTAGGCTTTGAATAAAGACACATTTTTATGTTGCATAAAAATTCAAGAACCTTACAGGCTTCTGGCTACTGACTCTCCCCATGAGCTCACACACATCTCTTTAGTTATGTGACTGATTGCAACTGCCTTGAAATACAGCAGTTGGCCACTCAAGGTACTTTAGAATGCACACACACACACACACACACACATTCCCGCAAACACACACACACACAAACAAACACACAAACACACACACGACACAGCATTTAGAGGGTAGGAGTTCAGGATTTTGCTCAAGGACACTTCTACACACTCTCTGAACTTGTAAGTGTGCGTATGTGTGCACAAATGAATAAAACAATAAGGACACCTGTTCTGCATTCTCATTGTGTGTGTTGCATGTTGGCCTTGTATACACACCGTGTTATCTCCTTGTGGTAATAAACGACAGATCAATGTAACATTTGACTTATTTAAGACTTATTGATTGATCGCATTATATCTGCATCTTTATTCCTCGTACAGGAACAACCTCTGAATCTGTATATTGTGACTGGCTCACCTCCATACGTCCGTTTCAGCCCAGTTTTCAGGCCCTGTGGCGGCTCGCTGGTGAACTTGATGGACATCTGCAGAAGAGCAATTGGGAAGTTTGGGTGGGCCTCTGTGGTGATCCAAAGACGGAAGCCCTCATGTACGAATTCCGTGTCCGTCACCGTGTCCATGAGCTCGTCCATGAAGTCAAGACCCAAGTGGCAGTTCTGGAGTAAGGACCAGCCACCCTGGGGACAGATAGTGATGGTAATTGTTAGAGGTCCCCAGCTTAAATCAGATTGGCCCTTGAAGTGCCCCTGCTGACTGACAGGACATTTTAATACTAATCATTTACCAACAACAATAACATTAACGATACTAACACTAAACCTGACAATTTGTTTTTGAAATTAACAATTTCCTTTGAAGGCGGAACAATTTTGAAATGTTGTCCCCTCTTTGTAAATTGTGGCCCCTATTTGGCCCCTGCATAAGCATTAATGTACATAGGACACATCCATGCCTCAAATCTGCCAGTTTTTATCAGCCAATGAATGGTCAGACTAATAATTAATTATCCTCCATATCAAGGACTGCAAAGTGATAGTCAAGAACCCCAGAAAAGGCAGACGGCCAACTGAAAACGTTAACCTCTCCGTAAAGAGTTTATACACACATTCTTTTGTAGAGACGGAGAACCTGTCCTGTTCAATGGATTGCATGAAGCAACATTTTCTGCTGCTAAATCCAATGAGGCAAAACATATCAGCAACCTCAAACCACTAACTCACATTAGCCATGGTCTGCTGCAGAAGTTTACGGGAATGGACCTCTTGCCCCTGTCCCATGGAGACGTATCGGGTCTCGATCTTCATCCTCTTCCCCAGTGCGATGATGGAGTCGGTGGGGTCAGAGCCCATCGACAGGAAGCAGATGAGAGGTGTTCGCGGTTCTGATTCCTCCCACGTCTTCTCCACGTCGAGAATCACCCCTTCAGTGAACCTCTCCCCCACCGAACTCGATATGTATTTACGGGCCTGGAGGGAAAAGAACCCAGATTCAGTACAGAGTATTCGATGACTGTTTCATAATGCGATATGCTAAAACACAGGGGGAAAGACTTGTTCAGCATTCAAGGCCAATTTAAAACTAAAACATTGGAATAATAACATTCTGAAAGGCTGGGGAATTAACTAATAGTTCAAAGGTCTTTTTTTCTCATTGGCTTACAACATTTCAGCCAGCAGTAAAGAGAAAGAGGGGGAAGGGGGTCAGTGAAGGACAACTGCTGGACTGTTTGTGAGTGCAACAGAATAAATTCCACTCCAGGCTTGTCTGCAGTGGACCAAAAAATTACCCATCAAAAAGTGGACGTCCATTAGCCTTTGTAGATATTTAGGCTCAGGAAGCGTCAGAGAGAGAGAACGAATTTCCCTTCAAGGAAGAGCTTCAGCCCAGGGAGATGTGATTGTACATAAAGAGATTTTAAGACTCACTTTTTATGCATATTTTGTACACTTTCTCTGAGATTGTATTTTTTTAAGTAAAGTAGCATCTCATTCGCAGTCCTAACTCATTTAAATAAGCTACTGTAGGCTGTTGTGCTGAATTTGATTTATACCATTTGTAATGACCATTATTAAAATGAAAACAAATGTATGGCAAATAAGCTAAATCTGTTTTTAAGGGTCTAGATGTTTTAAAAAGAAAATATCTGCGAACCTAAAACTACCGTTAAGGGATTTATTCTATCACAAGGCTCTTCCTCAGACTTCTGATAATGAAACAGTCCCCATCTTTAAAACCCACAATCCACAAAGCATGTGATGTATCATCAATATACAGATATAGGAAATATAAATATAAAATTGTGTTCACATCAATAGTTGGTATTTCAAAAAAGGTTAAGGAAAAATTTGATACGTCTCTGTTTATGTTAAAATATGGAAAGTCAGAGTAACAGCATCAACCAATATTCTGGTGGGTGTATAGAGAAGTAACTAGAGAAAATGTGTTATCAAGAGAGAATAAATAAGACTCGTGAACGAAGAAGAAAATCACTGTGGAAGTCTTTGAGGGTGTAGTGAATCTGAACATGGTATCTGCCCACAGACAGATGTGTCTTGTCTGACCTGAGCGATGGTTCTGTCAGGACACCAGCAGCGTATGAGGAGCAGGCGTCGGAAAGTGTCAATGGACTCGTCGTAGGAGTTCGGTATCACCTCTTCCTCCGGGGCCTCTTTATCGAACCACAACCTCCACTGCTTCTCATTTCGACTGATCTGAAAGACAATGTACCGAGGAACACATCAGTATCAGAAAAACTTGTCCCGCTTCTGTCGGAAGTCGACACACAGAGATTGTTAAATGTAGCTTCATAGTTAACATCTAACAGTGGTGAAAAGAAAGAAAAAGGCAAAGATCAAATGTGTCCTGTGTGTCTGTTAAACATTGAAATGTATTCACCGTGCACTCTCCTGGCTTCACACCACAAATTGTCCAAATTGTCCTAATGTGCTTAAGATCCATGATGAACATGCGGCTTCCTGCAGCTCACTGTACCTGCGCAGCATTTTTGAGTGCTGAATATTACTGTTTATGTCACAGAGACTATTACAAAATCGAGTTTAGCGAAACTAAGACGATTGAATCAAAATGGTCAGATTTATATTAATGAATCATTTCACAACAGCATCATGTAACCCAGGTGTTTTGGTCCTGAATTGAGCCCTAATTTCCTAAACCTTAGTTAATCTTAAATCCCTGTAAAAACTGTGTGCTTCCATAATAATAATAATAATAATAATAATATTTCTACAGCACCTTTCAAAACCAAATTGCTTCACAACTATGTATTCACAATAATGCAGGTGAGTTTTTAACTTATTTTTTACAGTAATGCACTTTTAAACAGAATTGTGTTTCTAATCCTAATTTTATTTGTATAATGATGAATCATAATATACATTATCTCTAGGCACTTACAAAATACATTCTGTAATGTAGCAAATGTTGTTTACTGGAGCATCACACAGCCAGTTAGTCGCTGTGTTTACATGCATGCAGGAAATCAGTTTACTGAGAAACAAAGAAATCTGGTGAAGGCAGAGAATCTGTGAGCACCTTTACATTACATCTATCACAATAACCTGATAACTGTCTAATTGATATTTACCAGCAGCTGGTCAGATCTACCTCAGGCAAAACATGCTGTATTATTGTATTAATGTATACAATATAATGTGGTAATGATACAGTGTATGATGCAGCTTTGCACCCTCAGTGCTTTTGTACTTGACTAAGGGTGCAAATAGAAGACAGGAACAATAATTACTGTGTATATGAGTTTGAATTTTACAAATCTGTCAAGTTGTGATAAGGAATCAACTAATTACACGTAAAAATGTTGGCTTCCATTTAAGGCACTCATGAATATGTACATGTATAAAACACTGTTGGAGAACAAGTAAAAATCATAAATATGGATCGAAAAATATATTTTCACCAACAGAGATATAGCTTAATTAACGAGTTTAACCTTTTCACCAAATAAACTGTTCACTATGAGCATGTGTACATACTGTTTAAGAACTGAGGTTGTCACAGTTTGACAAAGCTGACAGTGGAAAGTGAATCAACATCAACATGCTACTTTGAGGATTTGTTATCTACTCTACTTCAGATCTAGTCATGTAAAGGCTGAGTGGCTGAAACAGCCCTTTTGAAATTGAGTGTGTTTTTAAAAAAGTGTTGATTCACTAGAGCAAAGCAACCACCTGCTTTACATTCATAAAGTTTAACATGCTGATAATGGAGAGCTGCTTGTCTTTGTCTGTTAGCCACTGAGTAGCTCCACTTAAGAATTTAAGGGGTTGGGTACTTTGCTGAAGAGCACATTAACCCATTCACGTCCCACAGCTAATAGACTGGGGCGGTCTGGGGATTGAAGTGAACCTCTCCAGTCACAAGGCCAGAGCGGTTGCTTGAATATGGTGTTTGTTTTTAAAATGAAGTGCAGTTTAAGAGCCTCTTTGTCATGTGTTTAGCTCAAAGTGTCAAAAGAGAGGCTCATTCTCTCTCTCTCTCTCTCTCTCTCTCTCTCTCTCTCTCTCTCTCTCTCTCTCTCTCTCTCTCTCTCAGGGGGGGAATGACAGATACAGTCCTGTCCTGACCTTGTTCTTCTTGGTAGAATGAGTTTCATAAAACAAAGAACCATGTTCTAACTCTCCCTCCCTAATCCTCTACGCAAACACAATTTGTGCATTTTATTATATTATTTTGTGCAATTCTTTTTATTTATTTATTTTGGGGGGGGTATCCTGTTTTGTCTTTGTATATGCATTTGTATACGCATACACGTGTTTGTGTGTGTGTGTGTGTGTGTGTGTGTGTGCGTGTGCGTGTGTGCGCCCTCATGCTCAGCGAGAAGTAATTGATTGGAAGTTTCTTCAACTAAGCTCCTCTCACAGAACACTGAGCTTTTGCTTTCATGGGAGCTACCAGGCTGTCAGTCACCCATAAGGGTGTGTGTATATGTACCTGAGTGACGTCTGTGTGTGTGTGCGTGTGTGTTTGTGTGTGTGTACAAAAGACAGATGACACATTTAATAAAGCACCAAGAGACCACTGCTCAACCTGTGTGTGTGTCTGTGTTTGTGCGTTTGTGAAACAGATGACAGATCAGTACTGATGTCTGTAATTAATAATAATAATTAATAGTTAAAGTTCTTGTAGGTTAAAACTCACTCAGCTAAAAAGGTATGATAGACTTGTGAGGACAAATAGCCTGTGTGTGTGTGTGTGTGCGTGCGTGCGTTTTTGTGTGTACATGTGTGTGTTGTACCTGAGACAATATTTCAGTGAACTGCCACAATTTGCTGAGCTCCACAAGGTTGAGCCAGGTCATATCAAGGATCCATTTAGCTGGTTTCTGTGGACAACCCTTCAGGTCCAGCGATGCACCTCCTGCAGGGGAAACACACACACACATAGATTTGCGTTCATGGAGTTCAACTGAATACAAGCCTAAATGAGGAAACTCTCACTAATATGTGAATGTAGCTGTGCTGAGCCTCCCGTTCCCTTTCATACTCTGCCAACGAGGGGGCCTCTGTCACATCCCTTTACTATGGTGAAGCAAATACACAGCGTGGCTTTAGCATGTTAAACTTTCGGTAAACTTAAGGTCCACTTTGACATGACTGCCTCAACCGATGACAAAGGTGATATGTAAAACGCAAAGACCATCCCCTTAACCCTAACCTAGACATGACTCTACCACTAACCCCAAAGCCCTTTGGCGTTACGAAGACCAGCCAATTCAGATTTGTCCTCACCACCAGACATGAGCATGAACACACCCAAACACAGTCTTGTGTCAATGACATCAGTCTCAGAAAAAACCTAGACTCCACTTAAACAAGTGAAAATAAATATTAAAATGCAAAATTGCCAAAATGTTTCATAGATTTATGCAAACACCAAATGTTCCAAAAAATATCCACAGGTCCTGTAGTGTGTCAATATTCAGCAGGTTGGAGCTGACAGATGGTGAAGCTGCATGAGAGAAGCAGACTGTCTGTTGTGGCCTTGCCAGTTGTCATTGCTGGCTTTTATCCCTGTGGTGAGGAGCACTCTCTCTGACTCACTGAACTGCAACACTACCAGTATGTTTGAAATGTGTGTCAGTGTTGATATGAGCTTTAAGGAAAATCGATATCTGGCTAGTATATAATGAAAACTGCAAATAAATAAATAAAAAACGGAAAATGGATTCAGCCTCAGTCCAACTTCATCACAGAGGCCGGAGGCTGACTCATAGATGAATAACACTTGTGGCTTTGAGGTTTGAATTCAGTCTTAAAAAAGACCAAAAAGAAATCAATCCCTGTTGTCAGCTGCATGAGTAAACAAGACAACTGAGCTTTTTTTAAATAAAACCTCTTGACATTTGCCTCTTACCTTTAATGAGGGTGAGGAACTCATCGTGTTTGACCCTGTTGCTCTGCATGTCGATCTTCAGCGTCAGCAGCAGCGTGAAGAGGAACTTGTGCTCCTCATACAGACCCCGTGCTGCGTACTTGTACACCTCATAGGTCATGAACTCTATGATGTTGGTGATGCGTTTATTGGTGATGGGGCTTTTAGTGGACCTGTTCAAGGAGGATTTCAAAGCACCTGATAAATATAGAGTTTCATCCAATTAAATCTAATCATCAGCCACTTTGATAGCCTGGTGTAATGTCACATAGTCTAAACTGTAACAGTGACTCCTACGAATCAAATGTGGAGTAGGGATCACATCGGTTCAGATTGACAGAGCACTGACTGTGAGGGTCTGTGGCGCTTGGTCACTGTGAATTATGTGAAAACATGCAGCCAATAAGCATATTGCTATTGTTTTGATATTATTTGTATCGTTTACAGAGTATTTATTTGGGCTATGGTCAGCTGATCTGTGTGTGTGTGCGTAATCAGATTTGTAAACATGTAAAATTCTGTAATATAATGACATTTGTAAGTGTATTAAGAATTGTACATGTGCAGGCAAATCAGCAAAAGCATTGATTTTAGTGATTGAAAAGGCGTTTAGCCCCAAGAGCTATAAATACGGTCAGGTCGGCGTCACTATTGTCGTCACTATTGTCATTTAACACTTGATCAAGTACAAGAGACACTTTCCCCAATGTCACCATGAAAGCACCAAATTATGAATGTTACACTCACAGCTTTCCATGTATTTTAAACAACAAAATAAACCTTGTAACAAAGCATATCTGTTTGCTATGGTAGTTTCTGTGTAGAACATGTAGAAAGATAACTGACATTTGTGGGATATTTGTGGGACATTTGTGGGACAGACAAAAGCTGACAAGAAGCTTCACAGAATCCCTTTCTGTAGGTTTCAGCAAAACTATGTAGATTAAATTCCACTTTTATGGGAAAAAGAAATAATTACAGAGAGAGTATTCTCACCTCGCCAGAGAACGGTCAAAAATTCCCAGGAACTGTCTCAGAGATGTCTGGTACATGACATTCACCATGCTCATTTCAGTGATCAAGAAGTACAGGATGCTGCCCCTGGTGGCCACTGAAAAACACACAAACACAACAATCGCAACGTCAAAGGAAGTGTGTTTGTTGAAGCACATGTTTGTGTTTGACTTCTTGAAGATTTCATTCATGAAAAAGATAATTTCTTGACACAAAGTCCGATCACACACTTTCATTAAAATGTTAATAAACCAAAAAACTGATGAGGAAGTTTAACAAACTGTTAACTTCAAAAACTATAGTACAGTTAGAAAAATATTATGATAAAGAAATATTTATGTGTTGTGTGATTGAAAATTGAAAGAAACACAGAAGACATTCTGCGACTGACCAGAGTAGAAAAGGTTTTGTTAGCGTTGGTGACTTACCAGGTCGGTACTCCTCCCTGGCAGCGTTGATCTGAATCTCAGTCTCGGCGGCAATCTGTAATTTCTGAGTGACTTCTTCAGATGTTTGTTTGGTGTTGTTCAGTACAACAATCAGACTTTCATCATCCACCAGTGAACCCTACAGAGAGAGACATTTGCAAATCAGAAAATGTATACAAATGGAAAAATCACTCATGACCACGCTAATAGACTTAAGAATTATACTTTGCAAGGGAAACTATCTCTCTGGGAGCAAATACCCCGGCAAACATTTGAATGCAGATATTCTGTTAGAAAATGTCAGCAACAGTCCATTTTTCAAAAATGCTCTTCTTTAAATCAGGAATACACTAGAAATCAGGAAAACAAATGTAACGTACAAAATTAGCTTTTGAGATATGTCACAGTTTGACATGTATTTTCTTGCCTGTGTGCTGGTCAGTCGGTAGAGAAGGTTGTCCTCCAACTCCTTCATCTTTCTCTTGTTAGCTGTCACATCCTCCAACAGGTCTGTCCTCTCCTTCTCCAGTTCCTAGTTTTGTAAAAACATATACAAATGAAACTGGCCATGGGATAATTAATTCAAAATGTTTTACACCGTGAAATTGAGCAGCAGATTCATCGATGATAAATGTAATTTGTTATTTATTTTTTTATTAGTGGTGAGGCTGATGCCATTATCATTTACATGCTGCTGTATACAGTCATACGTTGAACAGAGGTGCTTTCAAATACATTATTAATAATTATACTGCTGGACTTTACACATATTTTCACAAACACCACAGTGTCTGGCTTTCATGTGGCAGGTTTTCATTTGATGTAGCTCAAATGCTCCTCACATTCCCCAAAATAAAGGAATGACGTCTCTTGTTGTATTTCTGTGTATATTTGGTATCTGTACATATTTATGTACTGTATCATGATGTGTGTTTTTTCTTTGCTCTATGTCTAAAGAGCATCATAGTTGCTAGGGCGATAAGAACCCATCTACAGATCTACATTTACATGTATGTTTGTCTGTGGTACATTTTGTCTGCGGAAACATACTGTAAACACCCTGGGAACCATGCAAGAGTATGTCAAATCCTAATTTAAATAAATTGCTAAAACATTTATAGACTGGATGTCATTTTGTGTACCTGTTTTTCTGTGAGGATGACTCTGCCTAGGAGCTGGTCCTCCAGCCCTCTCATGGTGACGGTGAAGTCGATGATGGAGGTACGAGCACTGATTTCGGGGGTGTACGCCGGGTTGGGCAGCTTGCTGGTGACATATAACCTAAAATTGCTCATCACGTCCACCTCTTTGTCTCCCACTTTCACCTGTAAACAGAGTGTCATAGATTCATATTTATTACCAGTTGGGAAGTTAACCATTGTATATTAACAGCACAGTACCAAAATTAGAGAGCACAAACAATTTATGGAGGAGTACGAGGGCCGTATATTAGGGAGTTTAAGGGAAAGGATTAGAAGAGGAAGCTTTTGGCAATTCGAGAGTAACGTTGAATTAAACAGAGATAATTTTTTCTCAATTTTGCATATATAATCTTCAGTTGAGCTTTTAAGAATACATCACTATGTCTGCCTCTACAAATTGCCTTGTGTAGATAAACTGAAATTGTTCTTCTTCGTTATCTTTAAGCACATGAACAAAATGTGGTGATCGGTATTGGGACTTGGTAATTGTGTCAAAAATGTTCTGTTCAAAAGAAGAGACCACATACGTTTGGGCAGATGAAACAAAATTGCAGCTTGCATAGCGGTCCATCACTCCTCTAACTGGATTGATGGACCATTATTGAAGTTATTCTCAACATTTCAATGTTATTCTCATAATGCAAAAGTCAGTGATTCAGTTGAACTTTACTCTTGACATTTTGAAGTATACCTTTGAAGTATACCTTTGAAAAGCACATGTACATTAAGAAGAAACATGTGGAAGGAAGGTATTTTTCAGAAATCTCTTATTATTCACCCAGATCTTTTCTACACAACTTGACACGTAACCACACATTTGTCACGACAGCCACTTTAAAGTGGACTCCACACATCACTGAACATGAATGAATGAGCTCTGCTGAGGACCATGATAAGGTATGGCGGTGTCAGCAATCTGACGCCCTGCAGATACAGCTGCGAAAACATTTCCTGTGTGTGTATATATTTCCTTTTGTCTGCTTGTGTTTGCTCTGATCGGTGGTTAATTACTCATGACAGTATAACGTCTAATTATCCATCAGCCGGTTTCTCCCTGGAGCTGTTGGGCGCAGGCACGTTCACTTCCTCCTCACACCAAGATATTTATAGAAATGAAGCATGTTCAGGAGGCAGTGGGGGGTGGAGACACGGGGGAGAACACAGATCAGTCTGGGCCTCTTTATAAGTAGCCAGAAGACTTGTGGTAATGCAGGCTTACTCCACGCACCACGGGGTGTGAGTGTTTGCAAGTTTCTCTGCATGTACTTGATGCTCAACGTATGTGTTAGCGTTTGTGCATGTGTGTGTGTGTTTGTTTGACGTATGCGTGAGACAGAGGGAGGCAGCTGCTGGATAACTAGCATCTGCCAGAAGCCCGAGCTGGGAGGTGATAATGAGAGAGACAGAAATGCTTGTAAGCAGACTTTCACTCATTTCTAACAACCTTTTAACAAACTGTAGGATTTAGTTTAGTGCGCGGTTTGTATTTGTGGTCCAGGTTTCACTCATGATTTGGGGACATTACATTATGGGGACTTGTCTTCCTTATGGGGACAAAAAGCAAGACCCCACAGTGTCAATAATTGAAGACATGTTTAAAAGTTAGGTTAAGTTTAGGATAATGGTTAAGGTTAAGGTTAAGGTTAAGGTTTACGTTAAGGTTTAGGTTAAGGTTAGGTTTAGAGGGAGGCAAGTAATTATGATAAGGCTTAGGGGGTAAATTTCCAGTATATGAATCAATGTAATGCCATCCTTCAACTGTCTGTGTGTGTCATCCTTGTTGTGACATCCAGTGCGGTAAATTAAGTTCATGGTTGTCTGGATTAGAGCAATTCGACAAAAGGGCATTTCCACTGACCTCTTAACTGAGTTCTGTGGAAATGATTGCTCTAAGCTTTACAAGAAAGCCAGATAAGACATATTTATGTCTTATGAGTGCAATAAAAAGTGCTTTTTGGGAAATTCAAACCAATTTATTGGCAGAGAGACCCATTTGGTGATTCCTTGTCATGCACAATTTTGTATTTCCTGTTAATAACCAGACTCTGCATCGTAAAGGCTGCTTCTGGGTTGTCACTTTGGCTTAATAAAATGCAGAACCATTCAAACCATGCCGTCCAAATTTTCCAAATCAAAAATACCTAACTGCAATGGAACATTACAGGATATTAGGATGCTGAGAGAGAGAGGTCCGTTTACCACCCAAAATTAAAAGAGCAAAAGCAAAAGCCATTTACCCGGGAGGACACTCATTATAAATTTAATTTCCCATCAACAGGAAATGTAGTTTCTTGAGGCTGGTGTGAACCTCTATAGAAGTATACTGTACGTTTCTTGTTTTCAATGGGTGACTCTCTCATTATAACTCTTATTAGACTTGCCATGGTGGAAATCAGTTGGAGTGCAATGAGCATATTTGAATCTATCCCCTGACAGGGTAAAGGTGCTCCAGCTGGCGTGATCGGAGAAGCTAAAGACCCTCTCCACCTACAGCCAGCACCACCCATGTTGTGCTGCGTCTGTTAGCAGGCTCCTTCCCCCACATCTGAACTTATCAACCTGCGTCAGCAAAGGTGGGACAGCTGGCATGGCAGGAGGGAGCAGGCCAAGTCCCATCATACCCCCCACCAGCGCTCAAAACACACCTGTCCCTTTCACACTCATCTCACCACGGTAGAAAAAAATAACCATATATCTGGAACATGAGGGTGTGAGAAGGGTTATTTCTGCCCCGTTACCTTGTAAGTGGAGCCGGATTTGATGAAGTTTTTCTCAAGGACGTTGTCGAGTGCTGGGTCCAACTCCTCCCCAACGTCCTCAATCAAAAGAGGACGGCCAAGAGACAAAGCGTCCTCCAGGTGGGTCCTGAAGTACTTGTGGTTCAATGAGGTGATCTGGGGCCAGACAAGTAAACCACAAATTAAAAGATGAACACAGCATTTCTCAACATTGATGCATTGGCACAGACCCCACCTCTTTGATATATCAGTGCAGGGAGGGGTTGTAGGCCAATGGTCACACACAGTCAAATGTAGCAGTAGTAAATCCTTCATCTCAAATTAACTTCTATTCAGTGGAAGCTAAGGGCCAAATAAAACATTGACTTCTTCTTGCAAAGCAAATCCACAATTAGAATTAAAATTGTTGAAGTTTGATCAGCGATACAAAAAGCCTCAACCAACAGCATCAATGTTTGATGCACTCGGCTGTCATTGGCAGTAGTTTTAATTGAGAGCCAATAGGGAGGACACCCTGATATTGCCTGTGTCAAACCAGCCATTACATGATGTCGGACAGGACATTTGTTTATTTATTTGGGTAGTGAGACTGTCATGTCAGTAAGAGGACCACAGACCACACAACAGATTTCTGTGTGCGTCACATCCTGCGCAGCCCACATTCAGCGAGTATACCTAATTGGCCTCTGGAGACATTAATCCTTCGCGCACTTTTAAGTATGTGACCGTGCACGATGAGATGAAAGTGGTGTTGAGATTATAATTAAATCACCTCAACACCTCAACTGAGCAGCAATCACATTTGTCTTCATCTATAAAACAGCAACCGGGAGGCATCTGTTTCTGTTAAATGAAGGACCCACACATTTGACTGCTCCGTCATCCAACCTAAGCTTCCAAGGTCGGCCTCAGTCTGCATGTTGTGACTATTCCAGCTAATAAAACATCTCATTCCAAGGTTACAAAAATACAGATGGTCTGATGGAGGAACTTTAAAGATAAAAAAAATAGATCCCAAACCTGCAACTCATTGCTGGCCTCCTTGTTCTTGATCCAGGTTTTTCCCTGCGTCTGTGGGTCGATGAGGAGCGGGAACCGTGTGGCCTGGGTGACAATGATGCCGTTCTGAATGGAAAGGTCATCACTGGGGAGACCCTGGAAGACGACACATAAACGACTTGTGAGGTTAAATCTCTTATTTGAGCATTGATTTTGTAGAAGTGAAACAGTTAAATGATGAGTATGTTTATTCAACTTTTAAAGAAGCTCAACTATCACTGATGATATATGAACCTGAGTCGGGCAACTGCCATATGTGGTGTTGATAGAAAACATAGAAAACTTTATAAATAATAATAAACCTTATTCAAATAGCCCCTTTTAGAACAAGGTGCTTAACAAGTTAAAAAAATAAGAACTAAAGGAAACAAAGCAGAAGACCACAGAACTTTAGGGAAGAAATATGAGAATAAAAATGTTGTAGATATGTTATAAACATTGCAAACGGATTAAAAAAGTAAAGTCACTTTACGCATTGTAAAAGATTTAACAGTAAAAAAAAAAAACACGGTCAATTCAAACCTCAATTCATGAGAAACCACAAAAAAAGTTGCATTAAAAGTGATTTTCAAAGAGGATAAAGATTGTTCCAAAGATTGAGAGCCCTGACAGAAAAGGCTCGGTCACACTTGGTCCTCAGAAGTGACTATAGAATGGCAAGCAAGGCCGGTTTTTGGTGATTATGCTGGTTCATTTTATGAGATGTATGTAAACACTATTGTAATTGTAATGGTTTGAGTAAAAGATCCTGCTACATACTAACTCCTATCCTACAAACTAAATCAACACCATACAGCATAAATCACATACTGTTTGTACAACATTAGTGCGCACTTCAGTATACAGTTACCACAACAGACCACTGACCTGCAGGTTCCACTCAGTAACAGTTGGTGCGTCGATGAGCAGATCAGTCAGATTAATATTGACGTCAAATGGGATGTGACGCTGCTTCAACTCCTGCTGCCAGTCGGTCAATAACAGATTACGAAACTCTTGGTTGAAGGGGCCCGAGTAAGAGAGGAACGCTGTGGCTAAAAGAACATCGCCTGGAACAAGGAGTAATACGTGTTTAGCTTAAATACACAATACGTGCAACTAATGTTAAATACAGAAAAAAAAACTCAAGACAATCAAGAAACAGCCCATCGTGAAAGAAATGCTGTGGCAGGTTATGATAATAGAGTTTGATATTGGTATTGATATAGGATATTGTATTCTATTAACAGCACATTAGTAATGACATGTAAAAAACAGTAACAAATTGCTGGTAATTTCAAGTCAATTCATTCAAAAAGATTCCATAAATCACAAAACAAATCAATGCTCTTAATGACAGATTATTAAATATTCCATTAGAGAAAGAGTGACAGTGAAGCAGTTACACCCACCGACAAGGCGTGTGATTTGTGAAGCGAACTCTTTGCTCTGCTGTGTCCATCGCTCTTTCTCGCCGCCAAGGCCACTAATGAGAGTGGACGCCGTCAGCATCTTGCGTCTGCAGCGATCAGCATCCTCCAGCAGTGTCTGGTGGGAAGGGAGGTCGGTTAAACAGGTCAGTGGGTTAATGGGCCACTTCGTCAATCCATCCTTCCGTCCATGTAACTCTAGCCCAACCGTACCACGTATATGGACAATGTTCATAATTCAAAATTGATATCATCTACTATCCTTTGTTACCTGCATGTTTTTAATCCCAGTGAAATCAGTAAGAAGCCGATGACAATTTATCATATATTGTCTTTATCACTGTTTGATGTGTTCCTCCTTGTGCCCCATGTAGGTTAATTGGCTCAGGACCCTCGACCCCTGGTGTATGAGTGTATTTGCATTATCTATCATAACGTTTGTCCAATCTGCCCACCCATGTAATTTTCCCTTTTTTTTATATATTGCAAAGGCTTCTGTCAGCCATTAATCACAATTATCTCTTCATCACCTGTTCACAGGCAATAATGAGGTTGTTTGTCCAAGAGCAATAAAGTCATCAATAAAGACTGTCTGGTTTGGGGCCTTCTCTTAATTATAAAGGCCTTCAATCTTCTCTCCAGCCCCAGGAGATGAACGGTAGTCCTACGTCTTAATCACAAAATTATAAAAAGAGTCAACTTGGGCCGGCCTGATTTCCTAATCAGGGAGTGTTGATGCAAATACTGTTTCATTTATATGCTGTTATGTGTCCCAGAACAGATAGTTCTGATGTTGAAATACACACAGACAGAGTAGACAAACTCACAGACCTCACTCTGCACTCACAGACAGAAACAGAACATTATTTTCTGAGGTTTCAGTTTACAGCTCATTTGGTGACATTAGCATAAAACCTATTAGCAAAAAACAATGTATTGGGAAAATTGCATAAGTATCACCGGCAGTCACTTCAGGCTAAGTTAAACTTTTCTACCCGATATTTTCAAGACTCACAACTAATCATAAATAGCAATGCTCAGCTTAGGTTTTTTTTTCAACAAATATGTACAGGTGAATGACCGTTATATCATTTTTTTGCGACATTTTATTTTACTTAAGGGCAAAATGTTCTTGTTTTTGAAGTCCATTTAATACACTTTAAGTGAAGAAATCATTGCTCCTGCAAAAGAACAGATTCTTCCAGGAAATTATGAGCTGAATCAATAAAGCAGCTGTACGGGTCAGATTTAAGTGATTCACAAAGGAAATTGGATCACCAGTTTGGATCCAGGCTAAGTAGTGCACTGCCTCGCTATTAACAGTCAGCTAAGCATAATTAAAATTGTAATTAAATCGTAATTGAAAGTGTAAGTCGCTAGAACAGACTAACACTAGATGTCCAGAAGTAGAAGATAATGTCTGCTGTTCATAAATTCATTTAAAAAGAATCACCGGTTGGAGCAGATCTAGCTTAGCAGCGTTTCTGCAGGTTTCAACATGAAACTTTTAAACCTTTTGTACACCATGATGAATTAAACATATATCTGCAGCCAAGATTGACCTATACTTACCCACAACCAACTTGCCACATCCAAGCAGACCGTACTGATATATATACTGTTTGTAGGCAAAATCATCAGGTTCATGTTGGGCTTGTTTGTACCAAATCATTTCTCTTAAAATAAAAACTAATTTTAAGGCACCTCGGAAATAGCAATAAATGAAAGTTGGCATAATTAAGATCTACTTTAACCTATTTGAGACCTAGTACGTGATATTTAAACGAATGTAGGACTTTTTGAGATCCCACAGAAACCCTGTTAAAATGGTGTGTTATTCCAGGTGTCGAAGCAGCAACACACCTTAAATAATACATTTTCTTTCACATGATCCAACTATTGTTTCAGATGTTCTTCAACCACATACTGTACATATTTGTGTTTGAGATTTCGAGACATTATTCATATATGTAAAGTATAAACTATTGACCTGTTTCTCCGCCATGGCATTTTCATACATTGCCGTCACCAAATCCAGCTCTGCCTGCTTGGCATCCAGCTCAGCCTGAGCCGTTTGCAGGTCCGCATTAGCTGAGATCAGACGACGCTCTTGTATTGCCAAGTTTGCCTAGAAGAAAAAGGGAGGGATGGTGGGAGAGAGAGATAATCTGTGATTGCACATAATAGCCTGCAGGGTTAAGGTCAGTTCTCAGAGAGACAGTGGCAGAGAGAGGACCAAAGAGAAGAAAGAGCAGATGAGGATGATGATAGAGAAAAGGCGGTAGGATTGTATGTGTTATTGTGAACATGAATTGCAACAGCATCCGTCTACAGAGCAAAAGGAAAAGCATTTTTTTGCGTGAAATTCACTTATACATAGTTTAAGATTAAATACATTTGAAAAAAACAATAAAATGGAGGTGAAAAGGTAAGAAATTGATTTTCTTTTGTACGATTTTTGGCATTTTAAAGACATTTCACAGGTGCAGATGTAGGGACTCGCAGCTTCGGAAGTCAAACTGGAGATACAAGAGCAGAGATTAACAAGAGGCAATGGAGTATAGAGAGGAACTGGAAATATACAGTGAGCGAAGGGTGATGAGAAGGGTGAGGGAGGCTGAGGTCAACAGAGGAAAAGCAGAAAGGTTGCTTTCTGGGTAGAACTGGCTTGTGGGGAAAGCTGTGTAATACGTTTAGAGACAGAGATTTACAGAAAAGTTGCAAGTATTTCTAAGTGTGTGTGTGTGTGTGTGTGTGTGTGTGTGTGTGTGTGTGTGTGTGTGTGTGTGTGTGTGTGTGTGTGTGTGTGTGTGTGTGTGTGTGACTGGGCGGCCTGGGGAAGAAGAGGTCTGGAGCATTTATTTCACAGTAATCCCTGCCCGTCTCTGTGCCCGTCTTTCTGTCCAACTGTATCTATGTCTGGAAGTCTGGCTGGCTCGCTTAGAGGGAAGCCACCACTGAGCTGGAAACCAGAAAATCAATTCTCCAGGCTGTGTTCCACACTAAGGCAAAAGGTCATAATCAAAGAGGAGAAGTGCAGGGTTCTCATGGAGGTTGCACAAAGTAAGAGAAAAACATAATGTGTGTCTGTGTGTGAATCCAGGAGAAAATGAGAGGACGAGAGGTGAAAGAGCCAGCGAGAGAGATGATAAATGGCAAAAATGTGAAAGAGAAAAATGGGCCATGTGAAAAAGAAACTGGAGACTGAATGGTGAAAAGATAATTGAGAAAATGAGACTTGGCAGAGGTTGAAGTAAGAAGAACAGCTAGATCCTGAAACAAGGAGGCTGGGTAATCAGGTAATAAGAACACAACATACTGACAGGAGGGCAGGCAGAGTTGATCATAGGCCGATTGCAATGCAAAAGTATAACTACAGGACAGCATGTCGCCCTTTATTGAAGACTGATTATTGTGATTGCCCACTGAACTTATACACAGTTTAATCTAATGTGCATCGGAGTGACTGCATGCCTGTCGCAGCCAAAGAAGACAGTTATGCCGACGTCTGCCTGCCTTAGGTTTATGGTCCATTGGGCCACAGAAACAACTGGATTCGTCCTGACTGTCATGTGATTATGAGTGAATCCTCGTTTTCTACTGTTTATACTGCAGCTTGCACATACAAATAAAAAACCCTTGTTAATAAACGTCGGTTTTCACTTTGAAAAATACCCCAAAATGTTCATCCCATTTATTAATGAACCCTTTGGGGACACTTGACCATCAGCATACTTTTGCTTCCAAGTTGTGGGAATATAAATAAATGCTTTCTTATCAGCGACTGTACTGTTTATGTAGCCTGGGGTTTCTCTAGAGGAAAACAACCACTCTCCTAGGGAGTATGTGTGCATGTGTGTGTGTGTGTGTGTGTGTGTGTGTGTGCACTGCTGTTATATGTGTTCATTATGGTGATGACAACAGGATTGTAATGGGACATTTAAATCTGTTTGTTTACATTAGAGTCAGATGATTAAAATTATCAATACGTCTACTCAACCAATGCAAACCTCACTGTCAGTATTTTTTTCATTCTAGTTTTAGAGGTACATGGTGTTTACTACAGAACTGTTTTAGCGTCTGCTGCACTCAAGGGCCAATGTGTTAGATCTCAAGCACTGCATGTTACCTTCAAGGGTAAGACCTCCTTGTTGATGGAGAAGAAGGAGGCCATGGCTTTTGTCCAGGACGCGAGGCCAGCCACATTACCGCACACCCTCTTGGCTGTTTCGAGGGTGTAGTCGGGCTCTTCAAAATAAGGAAGCAGCAGCTCCACCATCTCCTCATTAATGGTATCTTTGGCAAATTGCTGCGAAGGAGAACGAGAAAGAGAGAGAGGTTGAGACAGTGCAAGGGCAAAGGGGGAGAATTTCTTTGAGTTAAAAGAAACTGAGCTTTTTTGGGTCAGTGCACAAAGAAGGTAACTCCACACATGTATTTCCCCTTAAAAATAAAGCATGTTATATGATGTGAAATGTCAGAGAAAAAAAGGAGAGAAATGACGATGAAGTACAGAGCAAGACTGATTGATAGAGTTACAGATGAGTGGGAACAGGATGTGAGAGCTGCAGGATAAATGATAGAGGGACAGGGGGAAAGACAGGTGGTTTCAGAGACTGAGATGAAGTGTTAAACAAAAGAGGAGAACAAATCAATCGAGATCTAGGTGGAACAGCTCCGATGCAGGAATGAGGGGCAGATGAATATAAGAAGAGCATGAAAAGGAATAACAAAAAGAGGGGTGAAACAGAAAAAGGCCAGGCAGCAAAAAGATGAAAAATAAAGGCGACATAAGGTAAGATAAAAGGACCAGAAGAGTCCTTCACAGCGACTTTATGCATCTTATGTAATCAAGTTAACAAGTCACCTTAAAAACGTAGCATCACAGCATTGTTAGACTTATAATAAAAAAAAAATACCAAGTAGTAAGACATGCTTTGTGAGTGTGCCCTACAAGACACACTGCATTGAGGTCAGTTTATATAACAGCATTAGTGAGCATGTGAGCCTAATACAGTAAACAATTCACTAATTAGTAAGCTGTACAGAGCATGTTGCATCTTAACAAAAGTGATAAACTACTCTAGGATATTGTTCAAGAGAGTAATGTTGATTTTTTTTTTCCTGCAATCATTTCATGTTGGTAAATAACCACCGACACAATGTTAGCTTTATGTTTTCTGGTTTGATGTTACAGGATAGATAATAACAGAATAACATACAACACGCGGTAAGCTCCTTCAGTTGTGCTTGTCCAAGTATTTGACCTTTTTTGTGTTCATAATAATAATGTAAAAATCTTGTGGTTAATGATATAACTTTCTGCAGCATCTACACCTTAATTCAATTAGATATGAGCAAGTGTACCTGCAGATTGCTCACGAAGTTTCCAGCTGTCATAAGTTTCAGTGCGTCCTGCCAGGACGGCGTGAGGCAGACCTTCTCTGGGTCGATCTTCACTGGGCCGATATGCCGCCGGAAGAGCAGCAGCACGCAGTCCATGATCCGCATGATGAGGTGGGGCGGGCGGCCGAGAGTTCGGACAGTGGCGATGTCGGCCGGTTTGATCGTCTGAGTGGTGGACACAGAGGGAGAAGAATTTACTCTAAGTGTATCTGAATGATTAGTGACGTCAATAATGACAACCTGATGTTGGTTGAACCCTTGAAATTTAATTTAAATTAATGAATTTACTCAATTCAGGTTATTTAAGTTATTATTTAAGTTAGCCCTTTGGACTGAGAGCTCTCCATGCTGCTCTGTCTTTACACGTTGACGTCTTCAACCAACCACATGAATGGATCGAGATCCGTGACTCCTGAGGGTTAATTACTAGTCTTTTTTTCAGTGCACTGTACAGCAAAATCAGAACACCAATGTTATTAATATATAAGTTAACCAACTGTCAGAATGAAATGAGTTGCCACTTATGGTACTTATTTGGCACTATGTAATAGGGAGAAGAGAGGCAATCAACTTGAAAGATAACAAAAAGCAAAAGCAATTTGTTATCTCATTACCTCCGTCTATAACAAAGCGGTTTGACAATATAAAGCACAGAAAGCGTGTGGTGCTGACAAGGAGATATCTAGGGAAGCTAGGAAAGCTTGAAGAAGAAGTTCTGTCAGAATGGAGAGAGTTCTGCCAAGAGGGACAGGGAAACACCTCAAGGGACTGATTAAAATGAGAGGGAGAGCAGCAGAGTAAAGACAAAGTCCCATGGAGAGTTGTTTGGCTGCTTCTCAGGCCCCCTGCCTGCTCGTCTCATCTCACGTCCTCTTCCCACTTTCCTTGTTTCTGCCATCTCTTCCCTGCTCCATTTTCACTCTGTTTTTATCAGCCCAACAGTGGCTTGAATCTCCCACCAGAGAGTCAGCCAGCAGACTTCTTATGAATATGTCTCAGTAATGTCTCGAAATCACACTTTCAATTTTTCATTTAGCAACCCAAACGCAAAGAGAGTGTGTACAGTGTGTTTTATTTTTCGGGTCCTTAATTCTGGTTTATGATCAGCTAAACGTGTTCAATTGCACGACAGCCACGACTGAAATGTTACACAAGAGCCCTGTCCCCTTTGACTTGGATATATCGCACACCAAAGCTTATCAGTCACGGTATTTCAAAATAAAACGTGGTCTATATCCAACAAAAATAAATCTTCCTGCTCTAATGTATTAAATGATGATTCTAGCCAGCATCCATTAAAGTCAAAACTCCTGTAACTTATTACAACCTAATTATCACCAGTCATTACTAACCTCTTCTTTCTTTTTCAAAATTATATATTGACATCAATGAATATGCTAATATGGCCCCTGCTTTTTGCTTCATGGTATATATATATATATATATTTTTTTAATAATTTAATAATTTAATATTTAATATATTTTAAAAAACAGGGGGGGGGTTTCAAAAAAGGCAGGGCTAAGGCTCTATTTTAAAGTATAAATGTTAATGTTAAATGTAATAAAAAAATTACTTTAACTCTATGACTTACTACAACGGTGTGTAAATCTTGTGACCTTGTATAACTATATAACTAACTGCAAGAGATTAGGGTCAGGGTGAACCTAGGGATCATTTTCAAAACATATCCAATATGCATGGTTTTGCTGAAGGCTGTAGAGCTAATAGTAATCAACATGAAAAGCATAAATGTGCACCCCTGAATCTTGAATTGTGCATCGATGTTGGACATGTAATTGACCCGTCTGTTTAACTTGTGGTCCCTTTATCGCTGCCCTTATAAAAAAGATCCTAGATTAGCCACTGTAACAACCTCTGTGAAAGCTGTATTTAAAATCAAAACGCACCACCATCATCACCATGACCAGGGTTTCTGGTTTGGAAAACTGAGACTTCCATTGTCAAGATACAAAATAATCAAGTGCCTGCCACAGAAGATAACACATACCCAGGAGGACAGCTTTAATTACAACACAGTTCCAGGCGCAGAGCACCAGGATAACTTTACGTACTGTATGCACATGCCCAAGTGAGAAGGCATCAAGCAGGGCCTGCATGTAGTTACAGATAGCAGGTCGCAGAGGACTCTAAGTGGCACCCTGAAGCAATGCAGAAGAGAGCAGGAAAAACCTAAAACTAAACCTCTTCAACACAGTTTACTGACAATTGTGTAACCCTCAGGCTATGTTATAGGTGAAAACCTGTGTTCAGACATCTAGCCCTTGCACAGATTATCATGAGGAGTTGCACTGCATGATGCAGTAGGCTTAGGGTTTTGGAGACACCTGTGGATCATAAAATCAACCTCCATACCTGCAGTGCAGACTCAGCCTCCGCAAGAGCAGGCTCGGCAGCTTCCAGTTTCCTTTCAGCGATGGCCTTGTCGGCACAGATTTTGTCAACGATGTTCTGGGCCACGTCCTTCACTTTCTGCACTTCCTTCTTCACTATCTCTGCTGCTTCAGCTTTTACTGTCACCTCCTTCAACACCTGTATGCATGCACAAAAGATAAATATGGCCAATGAGTCATTAGAATATCAATTTTTATATTTTTGTCATTATCAAAAAGACAAAAAATAACTGGGTTTTTAAAAGAAATCTGTTTTTGTGAACACTTTAAAAACTCTGCCATGTAAAAAATGAAGGGCCATGCTCTTGAGTAAAGATAGTGGAATACATTTTTTTAAATTACCATCTGGAAAGTTCAATTCAAATTTTCATATGCGGAATAAGTAATGCTCAGAAATCAGCGTGACATTACCATTGCCCATTAGGGACTCTGTTGCAGAGTTAATTCAAAATCTCTACTTTATTTTTAAATGTCACTGAAACTTTCGGCTAACCAGCTGTTTGCCTCAAGAGACACTTTGTGAACTGACGTACTACATAACACATGGAAGGAAAAGAAACCACTCTGCTGCCGGCAACCTACCATGTCAGCCTTGTCGTTGGCGACCTGCAGCTCCTTCTCCTTCACCTCCAGCTCCTTGCTGAGTATTGCCACTGAGTCTGATGCCTCCAACAGCTTCTTGAGACCAGTATTCATCCTAAAGAGGAGAAATATTGAAAACAGAATGTGACCTGGCAATGACCTGGGGCTGTGCTTGTTGAAAATATCTTTTAGAAAATTGTCTGATAGAGCTACATGACATCCTGACTGAATCTTTGTTCAACTGGGCAACAGGAGCACTTTATTCAACAGGAAAACAAAGGTTCATCGTTGAATGCCTTGCGGCGTCTCGTCAGAATCCTAAATGTCAACTCCTCAACAGCTGCCAAGTGTGGATCTCGATAGGGGGCACATCCAGGATATATATATATTTTTCACTTTATTAAACATAACATAATCGTCATAAAAATCATAACAACAAATTGCAGAAATATCACGTTTGACTGGTCACACACTTTGGTGACTGAGGAGGACTACACTACTGTTTCAACAGCTTTATTACACTATTATCATTCATTAAAGACAGCTGTAAGAGATGTAGCTTGCAAACTTGAACATTTTAGGGCAAGGTATGAAAAAAGCAAATACATTGTACTGTACACACCGTACAACATTTTTGCTTTTGTCATGGTGGTTAAAGGAGTAAACAGTATTTTTTCAAAACAGTCAATAAAGTGTGTTTACCTGTCCGCAAGGGTCTGGACACCCGACAACTTCTCCCCATAGATGGACTTGTAGCCTTGAATGAAGGACAGGTAGGACTTGGGTGTGACATGGGTGGCGCGCCGAAATCTAAGATCAAAATGAATCACAATTGGTTATTTTTCTGTCAGATTAAAAAAAAGAAGGAGAGTCGTTGACGTAGTGGCTTATACTTAACTTTACCTTAC
This sequence comes from Limanda limanda, assembly GCF_963576545.1. Lineage (NCBI taxonomy): Eukaryota > Metazoa > Chordata > Actinopteri > Pleuronectiformes > Pleuronectidae > Limanda > Limanda limanda. The sequence continues at coordinate 18,845,808 of NC_083646.1, forward strand.
ATTTGGGCAGAATTAAAAAAACTAAAAAACAAATTCCTCTGAGATAATAAATATATATTTTGTTCTGCCTCAGTGGCAGTGGTTCTGGTGCTGAGTCTGATCATGCATAGCAATAATCCCATTATCATTATCATGTTGCATTTGATTCCCCATGACCCTCTGTCGAACTTTACTGTCGTCTTTGTACTATCAGCTCTTTTAGTAAACTCAGAAATGTAATAAATATACAATGTAGGAACAAACCTTTGGAAGTATTCCACACATTTCTCTGCTACACCATCCTGGAAGGAGCCCATACACTGGACTACCTCACCTTTGACCTGGGTTGAGCACTTGATGTCATAGCTAGCCAGGAAGTGCTCCGAAACTAAAGGGGGGATGGAGCAAGAGAGAGAGAAGAATTAATAGGAGAAAACACAAAGAGTGAGAGTGTGTGAAATGAGATAACAGTTTACAGGATGCGGAATTTACAGTTTGGCCATAACATTTGACTTATTGACCCAACTATGCACAGTAAAAAAAAAAAGAAGCTAAAAACAGAAGCAGATCGTATGCACAGAATTTGTTTTCTGTGAAACGTACCTGCAGCAAGAGCATCCTTCGGCCAGCGGCTGAACCAGTCCATGATGCAGCCGGATATCAGTGCTGGAAACTTTAACGCCCGGTTTCTGAACTTTTCTCCAACAGGCGAGAAGCACAGCACAACATGCAGATTTGTTCTGACCCGCGACATGAAATACTCATACAGGTTTTCATTGGTCGGCGGACGCTTGGGAAACTCTTTCTTCATACTAGGGAAGAGTTCGCCGAGGATCTCGTCAATCTCATCTCGGGCAAACAAGTTGGACACCTGAAGACAGAAACACACGATCATTTAAGTGCTCGAAATAATGGTTGTACTTCCTCACTAAACTTTTTTCAAATGTATGCAGATGTTGTGTTTAATATAGGGGGCAGATTTAAATATTTGTATTTATTCAATATAGTCCTTAAAATCTAAATATTCCAAGCCTTTTTGAACTTCTAGGCCTTTCTGTAGTAAGAAGACATCCATTACAAATTCTATTACTACGATACTAATAACATTTTGAAGAACACACTTCACATGTTTTCTATTCACAAATATATTTACAGGAGAGCACTGCATGTCTGGCAGGCAAATGATTCCTGAATTACGTTTGGGATTTCTCATCCAAAGCCCATTTAGCCAAGATTTTCAAATCTTATACATGTCTAGTTAAGTCCTGTCATTAAAAAGGACTGCTGTGAGGGTTATGATTTAGTCTCGGTTTGTCTGTTCATTACTTAGCAAGACAACAAAAAACTACAGAGCAGATTATCACAAAACTTTATGGAAGGATCCAGGAAAATCTTGCTGGGAGTTACTCTCACATAAGCAACAGCCTACTTCAATAAGTTATCAGTAAATAAGAGGGGAATAAAAAAAAATTACCAAGAATGTAAAAGTGGAAGATAAATGGGCAGAGGCGATTGCATAAAATTAGAAGTTAGGATGACAGAATTGGAAAAAGGACAGTTTACACAACAAGAAACTTTAAGCTTGAGAAGATGAAAGTATCAGCAACAGCCTAACACCAACAGCTCACACTTTTTGTTTCACAGCTGTCCCCTCGATCACTGTCTCTCACATGCAGTCCAACTTCCTGCTCTCTGCAATATACACTAACCTCTGCATGTTGTATCATGTAGTTTAACTTGAAATATACCATATTACTCATTACTACAATGTTGTGTGATTAGTAATTAGTCCAGTGTAACGTAATCAGTTTTCACAGTTCAGACCACACCCATCTTTGTATTCATTTTCATCTTAACCACACGACCGTCGAATTCCGTCACTGCATCTTGCACAGCTGTGCCGCTGTGGCTGTGACAAATCTGTCCACATGACCACATCATGACAGACACACACACACGTACACACACACTCACACACAGTGAAAAAAAGACTATTGTCCCTGCGATACAGCTGGGAACCATGCATTCACCGATCAGAGAATTTTTTCTCTCTCTTTTCTCTGACCTCTCCAGATGACAGGACGTTGTTCATGTACTCCAGGAAGGACTCATCTTTGATTTCGTTGTCAGTAAAGAGGAAGGTGATGCCCTCCCCATTCTTGCCAGCTATTCTGTATAAAAACTTCAAGTCATCCATCAAGTTCGGCGTGTTGTATGACCTGCCAAAAAAACAGAAATCATAAAATATACATTCTTTTCCTTTTTCTGCTATTGTTAGACCAAACAATTCTGACACAGAGAGAAAGGGAGAATTAGAGTGCAGTGTGCAGAGCTTTGTGTCTGTGAGTGTATACTACATGAGTGTTTCAATACTTTTGAATATGTAAAGGATGTTGTTTGAGTTGGGATGTATACATTTTCCTGCACGTCTTTATTGTGGTGTGTAACAGGTCAGTGCTTTGCTAAATGATGCTTCACTTGGGACAGATGGAGTCTTTAAAAATGACATTAATGTGTATCTATTAAAAAGGGAAATCAGATCTAGACAATTGAAAACAATGGGAGAATTAATCCTATGATCCATCATTGGATCATATGGATAAATGTATGATGTGCTGCACTGGAAACATTCAGAGCCTCGTAATTGCAGAAGTCATTTGGATTGGATTGAATTTCTAGACCTGATAGGTGGTGAAGAAACAAAACTTCCCTACTTGCTGTTTGTGTTTGTGAACTTCAATAAGTTATCAGTAAATGAGAAGGGAATAAAACAAAAATTACAAAGAATGTAAAAGTGGAAGATAAATGGGCAGAGGCGATTGCATAAAATTAGAAGTTAGGATGACAGAATTGGAAAAAGGACAGTTTACACAAGAGTAACAAGAAAGTTTAAGCTTGAGAAGATGAAAGTCGGATTGAGTGTGCTTGAGTAAAAGGAGACATAATTCTACTGGATGTGCATGTAAAATGCATTTGTCTGTGGATGTTTGTGTGTTGGAGAAAAGAGATAACAGAGAAAATAAGAAGGTAGGGAGAACACAGTCGAGGTGCCTGTTGTCTCCAGAAGACTCTGAAGCCAAGAGGAGAAACACTCATATTCATATTAATGTCAAACATTAAAATCTATTATGAAAACGGGAAATGTGATGGTGGCTGTGAGAGAAAAACATTTATCAGGTTAGGTGAGTGAGACAGAACAATGTGGCATACTAAGTGAAAAAATAAAAAACAGTTATTGTGTTCGCAAGATCGCTGAGTCCCGACTTAACACAATAATATTTCAAACAGAAAACAGATGGTATTGTGTATTACAAAGCACATCTGCTCTATAGAAAGTAAGTGAAATCATTGTTCAGCCCATTACAGTTAGTCTTGCAATATATGAGCTTTAAAGTGACTCAGTGTCATAGTCATGAACCATAGAAAATGTGTTATAAATACAATAATGATTCAATAAAGAACGACTCTTATTACCTGCAAAACACATTTCCTGCCTCAAATACAGTTTAGAGCTGAATTTGCTGGTTGATCAATCAGAACTTTGCCTTTCCCAAAGCAGCTAGAATGTTCCTTGAATTTGTATAAATCAAAACAATGATCGACAGCCCAGTGTGGTGGGTTTGTGCAGGACGTATTCATGTTGAGAGAAACAGAGCACTTGTCAGTCCTCGTTTTCTCATGGTACATGAAACTACGCATGGCATATTTCACCAGGTTATAATTGAGATAAGGTTGGGTCAAAAGAATGAGTAATAATAACTGTGCTCATGAGTGCATGTGCACGAGTATCCACACGCCCATGCTGAGCCTTACCGTGACAGTGTGATCTGGAATATCTGGTATCCAGCGATGAATGAGGCCAGTCGGGTCAGACTCTGTTTTCCTGAGCCCCCGACGCCCACCAACAAGGCGTTACCTCCAGGAGTCCGAATTATCCGTGACACCTACACAAAGAAACCCAAACATACAATTTGACCACTTGTGTCAGAGAAAAGGGTAAAAAAAAAAATCAAGCAAGGGAGGAAAATTATAAGGGACCACAAGCAAGGCTGTTTGAGCAGGAAGGAACCTTGAGCATCTATCTACTAATTCTAGAAATCTCTGTCTGTCTGTATTTGGAACGAACGAGCTATTCATATTATCAGCTTTACACTTGGCATGTGTATTGTTAAGGACAAGAGGAAGAGCAGTGTCAAATTGAGTTGAAGTTTGGACATGTGATATGTTTAATATATCAGCTTTGAATAAACAGGCGACCTTCGTTCTGAAGCACCGGACACTAGGACTCATCAACTGAAGTGAAGTTGTCTATTTAGACAACAGCACATTCACTACAATGGTGAAAACAAATTCTCCAGTTCTGGGTTGTGCGTACTGAGTCGAGCTTTCCCAAACTGAATAAAAAGGGTTAACAGCTCTTTGTGCATTACTGGTGGCGCTGCCATAGACTTCTGCCAACAGAGTCCTGCAGTAGGTCTTTGTGTCTCTAACTGATTAGGGGGGGAAATCACACATGTTAAGTACCTTGACCAGATGTATCATAGCATCCCGAAAGAAGACCATGTCCATGCCAGTGCCCCTGACGCTCTCATTGTAAAGGCACAGGAACATGTTCAGACGCTCCTTCAGACTTTCATATGATTCAATAGGCTCGTACACCTTTGGCATATCAAAGCTTGCATCCTCTGCCTCCTCCCCTGGGCGGAAAAAGCATTTCAAATTAAAACAGTTACGACCCAACAAAATAGTTGTAGTTTACACAAGAAAACAACAACACCACTGTCGTCAGTACCTGTAGGTTCGGGTGCATCTTGGAGGAAGTCGACAAAGAAACTGTCTACTCCACAGTCCACCATTTTCCTGTGGTCCTCGCCAAGCTCCTCCTCCACCAGCCTTGCCAGAGTCTTGTCGAACCACTCCACGTCCTCCGGCATGGTAAATCTGTCAGAGACCACTCGTTTGCACTCGTGCTTCCACAACTCCATCAACACCTGGAAACAAGATTTTCTGTATTAGCCTTCTCCCTAGCCTTTAGCCTGGCTAGCTGCCCCCCCTGCCTCTGTTTCTTCTCCCTCCGCTTAAAAATAGGCTTTTCCAGCCTGTTTCTAGCGTATTGTTGCTCTGACCTTGGGGGTCATCCATCCGACCACAGATATTGAGTAAAGACTGGTTTAAAGAAAAAACTTGTCTCATCTGCTGTTGTAGGTCATAAAGAGACAGCAATGTTAAAATAAGACCATTCATAGCCAGTTAAAAAGTCCTTATACAGGCTTTAAACAAGATTCAGATCAGCAAAGAAATTCTTTGAGCACAGACCCATTGGATCATTTGCTTACTCTGAAAATAATTAAGCCGGACATTGAGTCAATATATTGATTGTAGAATAGAGCAGAAACGGCAATGTCCCCGTGAACAGAAGGCTGGGAACGTTACAGCATGTTATTTCTTTGTATAAGTTTAGTGTAATGTGAGCCTATTTGGCCGCCTCAGCAGGTGTGTGGAGCCTGTTTTGACTCCGGGCAGCCTGAGGTGGAGAATATATTTCATTGTAGTTAATTATTCAGTGAGGCCACAAAACAACAAGGTGTTGGCCACCTCAGCATATATTGAGCTTACCTTACCAGAATTTCAGATGTTAGTTGTTTTTTTTGTATTCTTCCTAACAACAACAAAAAAAACAATTCTCCCTCCAATGTTGTAAATATTATACATAATGTAAACTACGGTGCCTTTACTACATAAGTACGGGTTTTGATCATTCTGTCAGGCTCTCAATGCGACTCTTAAACAGTATTCTATTCCCCACTGTGCTATGCTTCTGTGCTCAGTTTTATGTGCCTCTCTCTTTGCTTTGTTTACATACAATCTAGGCTGTCGTCCAATGACGAATTAGGCTTTGGGGGCAACGGCCAATATTTTGGGGCTTAATGTAATTACTGTTCAGTGGTTAAAGTCTTGCTAGTGTCTTTAATTACAAAAGGAAAATATTTTGCCACACAAAACTTAAACAGCAAATCTTTTTGTAGGTGTTTTAGGTCTAGACGATATTTGGGCTTATCTCCATTGACAACAATCTTATATAAATGCAGCTCAATTAAAAAGATGATAACAGAGGCTGCCATATTTTAATTGAACTATTATCTAAGGGATACCTATTTAGAATAACATCATTGTCAGTTGAACTTTCAATTGACTTTAGATACAAGGAAGTACTACGCTACTTTTTCTGTAAATACCTTTTTAACCTCAAGAAATAGAAACATGCCTTCTCTAATAGAAATGTAGCCAGGTTAAGCATGTTTTACTATTACGCGTCATTTTAGCGGTCAGGCTATCAAAAAGTGTGTAAACACTGCTTCACTCTTCTCACCAAGACACTGTTGATCACTTCAGAGGTGGTATTGAGCATGCCTTGCCAGACCCTGGACAGGTCCCTCAGGTTGAAGATGTAGTGGAACTTAGCAGGTGTCGGGAGCATCTTGATCTTGACCAACTGCCAGAGCTGGCGGGTCAGAAACACAAGGAAGGGCACGGTGCTCTGTACCGCGTCGCTGAAACCACGTTGAGTGCAGAAGTGGCCCTCGCCAATAACACCTATATATAAGAATTGGGAGCCAACATTTAATATCACCATAGTATTAGTAGCATTTTTTAAGTAATACATCTATCCGTATGAAGCTACTGCACTGTTCCACTGTTTTTACCCACCAAATATCTTGTCTATGGACGAATTGGAGGGCAGAGTACAGTTAAAGACGGAGAACTGCCTTTTCAGTCTCTGTGGGATGTCATTCCGGCCTCCACCCGGATGGATCATAGCTGCCAGGAACTGAATATCTACAATATTGGTGAACTCTCCCGGTTTCTCCAGATTGTAAAATCCATTCTGTTCCATCAGCTGCCGGACAATCTCATTCGTCACCTATGATGAAGAGTAAAAACCAACAAACCGTTTTGTGACTGTTTGTATTCCTCTACCACTGCTATAACCATTTAATTTAATTTTTAAATTGTATTAGTTAAACAAATGTTTAAATGAATCTATGTTTAAATTTATGTTTAATTATGCTTAGTATTCCAGACTGTAAAGATAAAGTTAGAACCCTATCATGTATTCAAGTACATTAATATATATATATATGTGTATAATTGTTTTCATTTTCTGTTGTTAATGATACTAAAATGATCCCGAACCTGATCTCCCCACTCGTTGATGATAGGCATGTTGATATCATCTATGCATACGGTCATTTTCCTCCCAGCTGGGGGTCCATAAGTGGTCCCCATCCTTTTGTCCACATAGCTCTCGACTGTCCTCTGAAATGAATCGGGGAGCAAAGAAGCACGTATGGTGACAAAGATGATGACAAAAAAAGCCAAGAAAGAGAAAGAGAGGAAAAAAATCTATTATGTTCCACTCTCACATAATCCATTGAAACCGCTTGAGGAATGCGTAGCTTAGCCATGTACAGACAAAAGACCATGTTTCTTACTCCAGCCTGCACATTATTCAACGGGCATTGATCAATATGAGTTCACGAGTTCACAATAATCCATGACACGTTATCGTCAGATAAAGCTGCAGTGGCACAAAGAGCCGTTCAATCTATATTAATTAACAGGATTGTAAATACATGGTTTTGTCATACCTGGAACATGAGCGGTGTCGTAGCAGAAGAGAAGTTGAGGCTCTTGCCCATGTGGCACTCAGGATTATATTTCGACATGTAGCCCTTGATCATAACTGTCTTGGCTGTTCCTTGCTCTCCAATCAGCAAAACGGCCTGGAAACATGATAGATATTTATGAGGCAAAAGTCTCATTTCAGGTAAAAAGGATAAGAAACAGAGAAATAGAAAGAAAGAGACGATTTAAGTTGTCAGTTTTGTATCGTCTGTTTAAAAAGGATGCATTTGTTTATGTCAGACAGCCTAAGATACTAGTGTACATCACTGCCTGAACTTACTGATCTGTGATAATCACTGTTGATTATTCATGTTAACTACCGCAAACGTTCTTACATATAACAAGTCTATATGTTCGAACAGTGCTGAGGAAACAGCCTTGTGTTCAGATACAAGCTAAATTCTCAGTTAAAGACAATGTGTTTGATGGAGTCACTCTTTTAGTGAATCCTAATAACCTAGCAAGCTCATTCTCTGACAAGCTACTTCTTGAAACCACCAGCATACAGATGCTCCTCACTTTCCTCTACTGGCATTATGAATATAAATGACTACACACAGGCACATACACACAAATACACACACACACACACACACACACACACACACACACGCACTATGGTAAATGTGATGTGGTGCAGCATTTTATGGGCCACTTTAATACTCAATACTCTAATAAGTAGAATATTGACCATCATATTGAGTGGAGCCATACTGCGTCCGCCCACTCTGTATGTTGTCGATCTGAAGAGTGTGCATGTATGTGTGTGTGCCCACCCATCCATGGCAAGGAACACAAAAAGCATTATACAATGAATAGAGATTAGTTGCAGAGTTTTAGAAAGGGCTCTATCCTGTCTAAAGTTGTACCATAAAGCTAAAATAATATATAGAAAGGGACTTGTGTGTGTATATTATGTTATTGTTCACAGTTCATTTTAGGTTATGTGTCACTTGAATCCTGATTCAACGCTTCAGTTGATAAAACACAAAATACAAAGACATCATGGATACACACATGACACATGTATTTTGAAAAATTTTCGAGGAATTTTGACACCTTTTGAATGCAACCCTTAAATTCTGAGTGTGTGTACAGTATATATTATTTCCGAGACAGCACACTGAGGGACACTACTTTGTTGGTGACCTCACCTTGCCCTGCATGGAGATAGTCTGAATCAGGAAGTCTGTTCTGACATTGTCCACATTGGGGACCAAGATGGAGCTGTACTCTGGTGTCATGTCAGATGGATAATCGTATTCCTCCACTTTGCTGCTCCAGTGGGTCCATTCACCTGAGAGTAGGAAAAATCGGATTAGCACAAAACGCGACACTTCCAAACTGTCGTGCAATTTAAGAAATATTTTCACATTTCACAGTTTGATTTGATAAACGTGCACCTGCAGCCAAAATAAAGTACAACACCAGGCATCCTGAGTCTACCTGTCAACAAGCTTAGATATTTACTAACAGCTATTCTGCAGGTAACAACAACTGTTATTAAGTGCATGCATACCATCGGATTGGACGTGGTAGTCGAACATGATGTTCTCGCTGTCAGCAGGAATGTCTGGCAAATTTAGATGGATTTTCTTGTTACTTCTGAGCCAGATCTCCATCTTCTTCCTGTCTTCCAGTTCGAGCAGGGCTCCAGTGCTCCAGATTAGGGCGAACACGTACAGCCGCTCCAGGTGGTCAGTGGATAAGTCACCAGGACTATCCTGCAGAGGAACAATCATCTCGTTTCAAGGATTATCGATATAACCAAATGTTATAGATGACGGGAGTATATCAAGCGTTAGAATGATATAAAGAGTCCCCTTGAATTCAATCAACCTGCACCAAATTTAACTAAAATAAAAATCAGCCCCCTTAACTGTCAGATCTTTTTCACTTAGTTACATATTTCCTGAGTTCTAACTCATTTATCAATTGGCCTGGACATAAAATAAATAAAATTGCAGTTTCTGACCTATAGAGCAAAAGTAAAACTATTTTCTTAACTAAAATCTAATTATAACTAAGTATTACATATCAACGTTACTTCAGTTGTAATACATGCTATAATACCAATCACATTAAGAATCCATTACAGCTGGTTAACGCTTTTAGACCCTAGTTCATAAAGTGGGAATAATTATGGTGAACGTTTTTGCCAGTGCGATGCATTTGTGTAGTCTGTATTCTTTATTGTATTTATTACATTTTTTTATTTAATTCTTCAGTGATGATGCAATTGATTTCAAATACATCTCTTTAAACAACCACCATTTTACTGCACCAGTCACTTAGTACTGGCAGTCTGACCATAAAAATATACAGTGAGTGATCTATAAGTGCATTCGGTCCCATGATGGGAATTCAGAAAGGGTTGTAACCCTACCTTAGATGGTATGAGTCCCTGAAGCATGTTGATGCACTGCATGATGACAAAGGCCTCCAGCATGTCCATCTTGGACTCCAGCTGCTGCACGGTGTAGCAGTAGAGCAGCGAGAAAGAGTTAGCGAAGAGCTCCCTCAGCACCTCTGCCTCCGTGAAGGAGCGTTTCATCAACCAGCCCTGAGAGCATTAAGCAGATTGCTGTGGTTAAGATTCCATGAATAACATTAGTTAGCACAGCGGGTAACAGCTTCTGTTGCCCTTTTACATGTTGTTTATTTCTAGTAAACAGATGTAGAAAACTGTTGGTCTTGCAGCAATTACATTTTGAATGATTTGGGAATTTTTGGACTATTTCAGGCACTTTAAACGGACAGATAGCCAAAGAATTGTAACCTCGAAACCCTACAACATACTAAATTAGATCATAAGCAGCTAATTTTTTCCATAATGGTGTAAACAGAAAGGTTTAATTAGATGGTTCACCTCCAGTATAGGGCTCCAGTCTAGCACAGAGGAGCTCATGAACACCATGCCGTTACGAGAGACAGTAGCTGGAGAGGCGTTGTCGATATTATGCGGCTCGAAAACCACTTTGCAGTTGGGAGCCATGGGTATACGATCTCCGTTCGCCAGTGTCAGAGTTTTGTTGTCATCCAACACTGAGTTCAGGTTCTCGATCCAGATGGCATCGACCGGCCCATCCAGGACGATCCAGATGTGCTCGGCTGAGAGACAGAAAAAGATTGCGTTTGTTTTCTCCATGAATGTGATGTGACCTACTGCTTTGACCTATAATTTTCTATTCAGCAGAATGAAAAGGCCTCTGAATATGTATTTAGTGCATAGAAAAGGTTACACCACAGCTCTTGTCCAAAATCCAGCCGTGTTTATATGGACTAGCTCAAAATTATACAAATTACTACTTGAGATATTATTTTTGCAATAATACATACTAATTCAAATGTACTTCTTCTTCTTGGAAAAAAAATAAGAATACCAGTCCCAAAGACCCCAAGGTAGGACAAGAGTCGTAGAATAAACCTCCTGATCCAGTCACAAAACACATGACGGTTGACTACAACTGTCAGTGAAACATTAAACAGTCTAGCTGCTGGTCATTAATGAATGTGGTTCATGCTCCTTTGGTCCAATGCAGATGAGTATAGTTGTTTGATCACTGACTTAGTATTCTAAACTAAACCGGAAGGACTCACAGTTTGGACAGAGACTCACATTAACTTGTTACCATTATGTCTGCTCACATGTACACGAGCAATCAGCCACATTTACTGCACGTCCCTTAAATAGATCGCTGCATCTGTTTCAGATTGCCAGGGCAGACTAGTTTCATTGAGCTTCTCTTTTCCCCTGTAGGATATTTCACTAAGGAGCTTCAGCCCTGTCACAACTCACATCATGTCACATGATCTAGCTTCACTTTACCGAATTCCCGTCGGCTCAAAGAAACGAGCCGCACAAAGGCAATTTATACAAACATATGGAGTGCAACCTGTTCAAAAGATATGCTAAACATGCGTGCAGATCGTGAATACATCAGATGCATATTTTGACACATAAAAGCAAACACACACATGATGCATATTCATAAAGCATGTAGGCACGGGACCGAGTGGAAGATAAAACAGCTGTTGGTGCTACTTTGAACTATGAATGTCCCAAGATATTTAAACTTCTCTGCAATGTAAGAGCAAACAGGTTTTCACGGAAAAATGCGATAAAATATCTAAATTACCAGGCGCACTAAAGAATCGTTTGAGGAATTCGACTCTCTCAATTTCTCTCTCTCTATATTATATCCACATTGCAGGGAAGACACAAATGTATTCACTATGTACAACTGCTAGCATGCTTCCAATTTTTGTCATCTCATCCCACCTTTAAGGAAATACATCAGTATTTGAAGTAAAGCCGTTTTCAGACAATGGGGTCAGGTCTGGAAGAATAAACTGCAGCAACTAAATTGGGACATTTTCACTCCCAGAGATTATCGGTTCAGTGTCTGTCTGAAAGCAGTTCAAATCATCTTTCTTACCTTTCTTCCCTTTCAGGGTTTTCCTCCAGAGTGTGGAGAAGATGCCGTCAGTCCAGTCATTTGTGGCCACATCCAGTCGACCGAACATCTGGGGGGCTGTGATGGCTTTGGGGTTCATGCGCATCTCTTTGTGAGCCTTACCACATTCTGGTGGAAGAAACACATTAAGAAACATTAAAACATTTTAACATGGGCATCACATTTAGTAAAACAAACAACAAAAAGTGTACATTAAAAATACAACAGCTTGTACAATGATTTATGAGGCAGCACTTTTAAGGGTAGGGCAGAGAGGATGATTCTTCTTCTCTGGGTGTCTTTGTCTCTCTTGCCCACAGACACAAGAGTTTCAACAAACAGCCAATTCATCACTAAATTGTGTCTCTTTTACTTGAACATATAGTTCTGTGGAAAGAAGGGCTTCAGGCACTAAATAAAGTGAGGATACTTTCCAAAAAGAACGCCATGAAAGGTTTTTTTTCATCAGCTGAATTCAAATTTAGTGTGACTACCCTTTGTCTTTGAAAAAAAATGCAACAACTCCTCGATTTCAGCTTTTCAAAGGTACGTCGCAGGTGAGTTGTCCCAAGGATCTTGGGGAACTTGCCACAGCTAGTGTGTGTTTGGATTAGGATTTGTTACTGTCTTCTTTAATGTTATATATTAAAGCAATCTATGCTGACTCCATGAGTGCCACACACTCCCTGTTCTTCTTGTCAGAATTATCTTGTGACAGATCATATGCCTCCCTGATTGAATTGTATGACAGATAGGAATACACACAGGGCGGCTGTGGCTGAGGGGTAGAGTGGTCGTCCTCCAACCTGAAGGTCGGCGGTTCGATCCCCAGTCTGAACCATCTGCATGCCGAAGTTGATGCAGATGCTGAACCCTCAATAGCCCCCCATAGAATAACAAAGTGCTGCAAGTAGATGCACCATATGTGTGTGTGAATGGGTGAATGTGAAACTGTACTGTAAAGCGCTTTGAGTGGTCTTCATCAGACTAGAAAAGCGCTATATAAATACAAATCCATTTACCATTTACACACATCTACCTGACTCAGTGCTGTTCATCCCAAAACATGCACACAAACCCACCTGTCAAAGCTCTCATCAACGTGTGTATGCAAGTGGTCTTTCCAGCCCCGCTGGGCCCCAGGGCCATCATGCCGTGTCGGACCGTCTGAGTCTCATACAGCTGGATTACCTTCAGCTTCCAGGGAGGGTGACTGATCAGACCTGCTTCCTCAACCTGATGAAGCAAAATAACAGTTCAAACACCTGCAGTTCTAAGTGTGTCTACAAAGAACAGTGACACGGTCTGAATCTATAGCGTTAGGACAGAATCAAATATTCAGAGGATGTAGTCTTTCCTCTTCACAGTCACTTAGTTCTATTCTATCTAATCACAAATGGTAAATTACACCATTCTTATCCCTTTGGGTGCTATATCTTGAGGTGTTTTAGAGTGACATGAAAGATACAGTCTGTCAGTCCATTAGTCTTTTCCACCGATTTTACAGTCTCTTTATTTCTCTCTCCTTACGTTTTCCTGCCCTTTACTCTCTCCCCTCTATCTCTCTATCCACTGTGTTTATCTGATATACCACTCTCCCTCACAAATGTAGACAATCTAATCCATTACAACCCTCTTACCAGTCTGTCGATGATAATCTCTAGATCAGGGTAGCCTGCTTTATCAAGTTGGATGCTTGGGAAGAGGTCGTCAATCAAGCTCAGGAAGAGCGGCTCGTCCTCATCGATCTAACAAACGCACAAATGCATACACATTGACCCACGTTAGCAAGAAGTCACAAATAAGAGTTGGGAATAATTAATCTTGAATCCATCTGATGATATTAATATTCTGGTCTGATCTGTTGTGCTTATTTTATGGGTAATCAATATAATCTTTTACTTCTTTTTGCTATTATCAAAATTGCTGCTCATGAAAATGTTTCAAAAGAAACAGGCTTGATTGCTCTGTGTTTTTTGTTCTGATATGAAGATCATCTATTGAAAGCTCTATTGGATTTTATTGTAAACTGACCAGTTTGGAGAGATTCATGTCCCTGAGGACCCTCATGACGATGGTGGACTCTGTGTCATAGGGATTGGATCGCTTGGATGATCCCAGTGTTCTCAGCACTGACAAGATGTTCCGTAGGCCAAAGTCATAGTGAACCTGAATAGTGAGAGAACATTTGGATTTTTCCTTAATATAGCTTGATTCTTATGAGTTTGAAAACCAGCCTTTCCTCTTTTCTCCTTTTGCTACAAGCCTAAGGAGGTACTCATTAAAACACATGATATTTCAATACTACTCACAGCACAATAAATAACAACGTAGGTTATAAAACATACATGAGTCACAGACTAGTAGAATGTGATTCATTCCACTTCAGGCTCTGATGGTCAGTTAAAAACCTTCGCATTTGTTTAAAATTATATACAAAATAAGCACAATATCAATGAGACATGAGTCAACCTCCATGAGACAATAACAGCTCAATCATTCCATGTAAAATTATCACACTTTAAAGTTGGACGGTCACTGAATTGGTCATTTAAGGAACCCATTGAGCCGAAATTATTTGTATGTCTCTGATTGTTCTTCAGTGAGTTTTGGGCTGATGAACTTTACATTTCTTCTTTCTTCTTTAAGATAGGTCACAGAAAATGGTTCTGAAATCATTTTAAAGCTCTTTTCTCCAGCTCCAAATTGAACTCAAAAACTAAAGACCAAACTTTCCAAAGGTTTGGATGACATTATAGGCTAACTTTGATGAAAATATCATACATTTAAAAAAAAAGTGTTTTCAATTTAACTTTACCTGTTATAATCACTCAGAATGCAATTATTTTTTCATTTTTCAAGGAAGCTTTAAAGAGTGCGGTTAAACAAGTTAAGGAAGACCGCCACCATCTTTTTACCTGTTTGGAAAGTTGCTCCTCACACAGCTTGTAAAGGGTGAAGAACTTGCGGGCCAGCTCCTGGTTGTCTTTAAACCCACAACTGGCCAGTTTTACCCTGATAATGATCTGACGGTCAGGAACCATCATGGCCACGGTGCGGAAGTTGATCTTCAGGTTCTCAGGCAGCTCCTGGCGACCTGCGTAACCCGGGTTCTAAATACAGGGAAAGAAGAAATGAGAATAAATAAAAGGGGACATAAGAAAAAATGCATTTGTAATCACAAGGGAGTGTAATATTACATCTTATATTTCATACAACCTTTAAATCTCAAATTATAACATTTCAAATAATACATCAAAATAAATTGGAGATAAAAAAGTGTATGCAATTTGTACAAATATATATAGACGTACACTGCCTTCTGGGTCTCTTTGTATTCACTCATTAAGTAACACATGGAATCTTAAGTTAATATTGGAAGATAATTAAACTTCATTCGGCACACCATCCTTCAGCTAGTGAAAGCTCTATGGACACAGCTCAGGCCTTTCTTTCCACAAAGGCTGCCTTTGATTACCGTCTCTATGCACACATGTGTGTGTGTGTGTGTGTGTGTGTGTGTGTGTGTGTGTGTGTGTGTGTGTGTGTGTGTGTGTGTGTGTGTGTGTGTGTGTGTGTGTTAGTTTCCCTCTCTCTCTCTCACACCCATACATACACACACACACACACACAACTGATCTCTGACCCGTCTCCCCACACAGGAGAATTATTCCACTGTTCTGTTTAATGACTTGCCTTGGGATGGCAACTGTGCCAGGGAGATAAAGAGATCTAACTATTATTGTAAAAGAGAGAGGTAATGAACACTGGGTAACTTTATTAAGGAGGCCGACCCCTGTGTTTAATGTTGTATGAACTGGCTTGATAAGTAAGACTTTTTTGATTCTATTTAGCCACATAAATAAAATCCTTTTGCATTATTTGTTTTTGCTTGGAATAAAATCAGTATCATCATATTTGTACATCCAGTTAATAAAACTAGAGGTTATTGGGTAGCTGTAGGGACCCATATGCATGTACTCATCTTATTCAATCTGACCAGGAACTTTCTTATACAAACACAACACAGCATTACATCACAGCACTGATGCCACTCACCATGGTAAGGAAGAGGCCAAACTCTGGGTTCATCTTAACATTATCTCCATCCGTGAAGTCAAAGTTATTGCGCCGTTCTTTCTTGCAGGAGAGGACGACCGCAATCTGCTGAGCGGCCACCGACAGAACTGGGAGGTCGATCCGGTTAAACTCGTCAAAACAGCCCCAAGAACCAGACTGAGCCAGACCTGGAAATCAGACATGTATTTGATCAATTTGTATAGTCAAATATACGGCTCCAAAAATAGCTGGTTTGTCCTAACCTTTTTCTGGTGCCACATTGCATAATATAATTGCATCAATTTGCTTTGTGACTTTTACCTTTGAATATTCTTCCCAATCCTCTGAAGTCCATCTGGTCAGAACAGTTGAAGACAACGACGTACTTTCCCAGACAGCGACCCATATCTTTTACGGTCTCAGTCTTGCCTAATAAAGAAAAGGCATTTTTGTTAATTCCTGAGAAAAAGTGGCTAACGTTTAAGTGCTGAAAGAAAAACAAATTAATCTGATCTGAAATCATGTGGTATCGACGTATCAATCCTCTTCGCTGAATTCCAACAAAAAATGGATTCTGCCCTTTAACTTATGATTGTTAGTTGGAAAATTATCTTATCATCTGATTATGGTAAAAACTATCAATCCCAAGCAATTGTGTCATGTGTCTAAATATGTTTTAAAGTCCTACCTGTTCCTGCTGGACCAGCAGGGGCTCCACCCATACTCATACCGAGAGCCTGGGCTATGGTGATGTAGCACCTGAGCAAAGAGACAAACACACACTTCAGTTTCATTGGCATAGGGCAGGTGAATAGTTTAGCTCTCTCTCATAGCTGTTTCCACTCCCCTCACATTTAATCAATCTCACAATAAAACTAATGTGATGTGATTCTCTACAGGGAGGATGGAGGTCAGGGCTCAGCAGGAGAATGCCGCCCCTGAAGCTGGTCTTGTTCCAATACCCTTCAGCAGAGATGGTGGCTGTATCTGGGGCCTGACCCTGGCCTTCTGGCTAAAGACTGTGTCCTCTCTTCACTGCAGGGCCAGCATCGTGTCAAAAATCATGGTAAACTGTGCATGCATTCAAGTTTGTGTCCATAAAATATTAATCAGACTACTGCTACCTATCTACTATTACAGACATCTCTGTCTGTCTGAGTATCTGGAACACATAGTGCATGGATTTGAGCCCCTGTGATACGATCAATATTAATAAACTTTGAATAAACAGACAACCACCAATCTGGGACTCATCAATGAAAGAGAGATGCCATACATGTACGTTCAATACATACTCTAAGTCTACCAGAGATGTGATGCTACCAAGCGGACCAATCACAGCTCTTGCGGTCTGCGTTGACTCAACGCGTAGTTACATTTTTGTGGAGGTGCCTGTCAGGGTGCTCTGCGTAGGGTACCCGTCTACACATAGGCTACTTTTACAGTCCATTATTATACTTCGTGCTGTGTCTGTATGTCTGACAATGGCTGTTGTTCGACTTCTGTCTCCCCTGCCATGTCTGATCCCTTCTCTCAGTGAGTCAATTCTTCAGTCAGTGACAGAGAGGGTGGCCACTATACAAAAGTGCCTGCTCATCCTTTCTAATTCTTTCCCCTGCTCCTGATGTTCAGTCATTAGTCTGGTGTAGAAACTATGACCACTGAATTTGTACCAGTGTTAGAGTGGCCATTATTGACACAGATATCAGTAACCAGCTGAAGTGACTTGCTGCTGCTGTGGATACTTCTATGAAAAAATTGAATGTCTAGAGTTGACTGCATCGTGACAAAGGTCACGTTACTGGATCCTTGTCATTCATCTTGAATGGCATCTATGTATAAGGTGCAGCACAGAGAAGATCAAGTCATCACCTCTGCCAAGGAGGTGTTTTCTTTGTTTGTCAGCAGGATTATGCAAAAACTACTGAACAGAGTTTTAGAAAAGCTTGAAGGATGAAACACAGGCCAAGAAGGAATCCATTGAATTTTAAGTCAGATCCAGACAAAAGGGCAGATACAGAATTTGTCTATTGTTTTTCTTCCTTTGAGATAGGATGATTTTTTTCTCAGGGAATTATTCATGCATCTTGATCAAAAATCAGGCCTATTTAGGGAACTGTTCTCTATGAGTGTGAGAAATTTGGTGCGGCTTGATCGACTTAAAGCAGCCTGTAGGGCCTCAGTGGTGGTCTGCGTAGTTGTAATTGTTGATTTTCTCACAAATGTAAAAAATACATTTGTATGAGACTGCAATTATACCCAGGTTGTGTTGTCCTTCAAACTCTGCAGTTGTTTGACAGTTGTCAATTATATTATATATATATATATATTATAACAGTAGTAGTTATCTAACCTTTAAATACAATATGACATATGAAAGCGAACCAACTGACATAAATTATCTATAGATATTTGTAATTATATAAGATAGGTCATCTGTGTGTGTGTGTGTGTGTGTGTGTGTGTGTGTGTGTGTGTGTGTGTCTGTATGTCTGTTTATCATTTGATATTGCCTGCTGCTCAGTACAACACATCTTACTATTTTATCTCTGCCTTCATGAGAGTGTGTACGAATGTGTTCCCTCATGTATGAGGCGTCTACCTGTCAGTCAGCGGCGTAATGACAAGCCTGTCAGTGCAGCCCAAGAATTCATTTTGGTAGATGAAGATCACATCTGTGATGTGGATTGCCATCACGTCGGAGTCCTCATTGAAGTAGAAACGGGCCTGCTTCAGCCACTCGAAGTCGGTGGGGGTTTTGATATGTAGTCGGCACTGGGGGAGGAGAGTAATGGGTGAGAGCGACATGGGAGAGTCGAGGGAAAGAGATGGGGGAAGCAGATCCAGAGAAAAGATGATAAAGATAAGAGGTTGAAAACAAGGGGAGAGAGTGGATGGCAAGTGAAGAATAGGAAATTGCAGGGCACCGTTCAGCAGATGATGTGAGGTGAGAGATAAAAGCAGGAAGAAAGAGGGATGAATTGGTGGAGGGGCAGGAGTTGGGGGGGGGGGGTTGGAGGGGACAGGAAGGTTACAGGTAGAAAGAAGTTCAGACGCAAGTAAAGAAGGAATGAAAGAAGAATGGGTGAAAGGCCATTAGGCAGGAAAGAGGCAAATCAAGGAAATTGATTGAAGTAATACATGAAGCATGAAGAAATCAGGTGACAGAATAAGGAAAAGGGATGTTGAATAGAGAGATAAGATTAAAATGAGCACAGAGAGAAAGGAAGAGGAAGTGCCATTACAGGGAAGAGAAGTAAAATGGATGGCAAAAAGATTTAGAAAAAATCATGCCAAACGAAAAGATATTTACGACATCCCTCTTTTAAAATCACACGTAGCCTAATATAATAATTTTATTCTCGTAAAATTTTGACTTTATTTGCCAAATCTCACAATTGTTCTTCCCTTTAACTGGCTCCATCATAATCAAGTAATTTGTATGCAAAAAACTTACCGGACCCTTTGATAGGACACTTTAAGAACTACTATGATCACTAGAATACTCACCAGGTCATCAAATATGTCCCTCTGGTGGACATGAATGGTGATGAGGGTCTCATATTTAATCCTCTCTACTGGCCCCAGGTCTGTTGTGGTCATCTCAATCAGCGTGTTGAGCAGGTCCAGGAAGTACTGGTTGGTTTTGCCCATGACGCGGCGATCGGCTCTGGCGTTGGTCAGAGCATCTTCAGCGTCTCTTGTCCATAGCATCTGAATGCCTAGCAGACCCACCTGGATCAAGAACAAGAAACTCTTTGCATGATGAACGAAGGTGTTGGGCTCGGGCAAGTTCGGACACTCGATTTCCAATATGTTGTTTTGTCAGTACCCAGCAGTAGGTCAGCAACCAAAGAGTATGGCCTGTGTGAGTTAAGTGTTATTTTGAATCCAACTATGACCTACCTGAGCGGGGTAGGATCCTAGAAATGGAATGAGCTGGAAGCCGGGATCTTGGACCTGTATGGCAGCCTGTCGGATCACCACGTTCAAAGACTTCTGTGATTCTAACAGCAAAGCACTGAGCCAAGCCTCCACATTCCCCTCTGCTGTGACAGTAGAATCTAGTTCCACAATCTCCTCCTCCCGTGATGATATAGCCAGGATACGGTCGTATATCTAGGAAAGATGACATGTTTGATTGATTAGACTAACTCATGATTCTATATCACTTTTGAAGGAAAATAATATGATGAAATATACTTTTCTACACTATTCCGATTAGTCAATTCAAATGTATGGGCTTGTTTTGTATTCTGCCCTCATGCAATCACTTTGCTTTTTCAGATGTTTCAGTTTTCTTGTCAGAGAGTTTGAAAGACGCCATTGTTCTGTGACACTGACAAATTTAAAGACATAATGAATAATAGGAACAATGAATCACTGTAAGCAGCTCAACGAAAAAAAGTCACCTTCTCATGGAATACAACAGTTTTGATGTTGTCGAAGACGTTGAGAAGGTGGGCCTGGATGGTGTGGGAGTCGGAGGCCTGGCCCAGGATCTCGAGCAGAGCAGGGTCGGAGACAAAGAAGAAGCGAGGGAACTGTAGACGCTTCTTCTCCAAATATCTGTTTGACAGCATGAAAAGAAAATGTTAGAATAGTTTTTTTCTGAAAGCAGCTTGTCTTTGAAAAACTGATGGCGGCACATCAGTACAAAATACATATTTTTAAAGTTTTAAAAAGTACATCACTTTGAGTTAAGTTTGAACTATTCCTACTTCTCTTTGTCTTGGCATGTGATGTAGATGACAATGGTTTTACATGTTAGCACTTCATACGTACCCTGTAAGGGACTTCTGGCAAATCTCCAGCTGTTCAAAGAGGTGAGGAAGCAGCTGTCCCATGGTCTCATCTCCCACACACGACTGCACGACAATGGGCATCTCGTGGGCTCGCATCATAATCTTCACCCAGGATTTGTCGATGTTGGAGAAACGCTTTGCTTCCTAAAATAGAGTGGAGTAATATTTGATGATTTTCTAAGTCCAGTTGCATTATGAAAAAAAATCGCAACAGTACAACTAATTATCAGATATTTATTTTGTACATTAGGGCATGGACTACATGAACATTTAATTTAAAGACTAATAGTATCGTAGCCGCAAGGACATTATTAACAGTAATCATACAAAAATGTCATGTAGCTGTATTTATAATATGTTCTCTCTACTCCTAACCACAAACATGACTAAATATTAGATCTAAATATTGATGAAATGATAAATATGTAATTCCGATCACCCCTCTGAAATTAAGAGAGGAATAATTCACTGCGATGTACTGTACCTTGGGCATCTGTTTGGCGATGTCTCCCCCCACAAACACAGCCTCCAGGTAGATCCAAAGGTTCTGAACGGTCACCCAGTTTTCAATGATGTCATTGGTGTTGGAGAGATTCTGAACCCACTTCTGGATCTGGGGTTTAAACGGGGTGTTGTACCTGGGAAACGAGACACAAGTAAATAAAGTCAATAAATAAACTTTACATTATACCTTACATAGCTTGTGGGGTCACTGTCGCATTCTACATGACGATCAAAGAGCTATGCTGTGCTCTCCTCAAAAGAGTTTTAATAGGGACATACCTGTTGCTCATTAGAGACCCCAGGACCATCAGGCTGTCCTCCATGCTGGCAATGACCTCGGCTGTGCTGTCTCCTCTAAGCAGCAGCTCTCCTCGGGTCTTGAAGTTGGCAAACGTCAAAGTCTTGTTGTCCCATTCAGCAATCACCTGTTTCAGTTTATGCTCAATATCCCGCTCCTTCACTGCACTGATGCAGATATCCTGTGAGAAATGGACAGATTTGATGAAACATTACCAATACCAGTGGTTTTTAACACTCTAGTACAAATAATACAGGAAGTGAGGAATGTTAAAGATCAGTGGTGACCACAGGAAAGTAGAAAGGGAAATAATTTATATTACACAAGTGTAAAACCTGTGATTAATTATCAATATCTCTATTACAAAACTTTTTTTCATTTACATTATCGTGATTATCAAATATAGAAAAAATCTGATGAATTTGTATCATTAGACAGAAACGTTCATTCATGTGATTTAACGGCCTGTATAAAAATAATGATGATTTAAACACATCTATTTGTTACCAGGATTAATGCTCACTGCATTTTGGAGATAATATTGAGGCTCATTACAACTCTGTTACTTCATGCTTCATGTACAATTCATCAAATAGAAAATTAAAGCAATGTTTATAAAATGCTGTAATGTAATACAGTGATGTAATGAATCAACGCTGAATGGTATACAGGTGTACTTTTACAATTTTCATTCGTGACATTTATCATCTGCTATATGTGTTAAAGGTTCTTTTCACAACTGTTGTAGCCTAAAATAAGAAGCCTACTGTTCTCTCTTACCTCAATCTCCTCTTTATACTTGAGCAGAGGAGCCTCCATAATGTTACGAAGCTTGAATGTATCGGATTCCACCTCAAAGACATGTCCAGTCACCTGCTCACCAAACCAGATAAACCAAATGTCAACACAACACCGATTACTATTATCTTTATAATAACTATTAAATCTGAATAACTGGTAAATGCAGTGGTAGTGTCAATGGCCTCAGGATGGAGTGGCCTTGTTTCTCTGACCTCTGCAAGTCTCTTCCAGTGGCGCGCCATCATTGCCTTGTTGGTCATGAGTTCCATCAGGGGGCAGCACTCACTGAAGTCATCGATTGTTTTCTTCAGGTCCAAAAAGGCCTTCCACTCCTTCAGAGCGCGAGGCAGCTTACGACATCTGGAAGTTACACAGTCAACAAAAGTGATTTAATGTTGCATTCTTCCGAGGCACGCGCACACCAGTGACACTGCAAAGTTAAACAGCGTAACCAGTGCAAAAGTAAAACTTCTAAACTGATGGAAAGCCTGTCTGCCGGAGCACGGAGATGCCCTCTCTTCTTCCAGCTCTGACACCAGCACATATTTCCCTTGTGATTGCTATTTGTTTAAAACCTTCAGCTACTTTCATACATTTAAAAATGTATTAAAAAAAACTATTTTTCTATTTGATTGGAAACTTTAACTTGGGCAAACTCTCTCTGACATGTGCAGATAGAATAAATGTTGGTAGTGTTCAGAGTGCAGACATAAACATGAATGGAGATGGTGAAATTGAACTCTTTTGGAGCATTCATGCAATGCTTCATGACAGCCCACCAGACAGGGAACTTTTTGTTCTTTTTTTTAATTAGGCCAGAAAAGGGGTGACGCTCAGAGGAAGTTTCATCAGTTCATTTGATTTTCTTTGTGTTTCATTTTCCTGTGATCTGCTATTTATATGGTCTTCAAAGGTGATGGTCGCCCACTTTCTATGGCAACACGATGAAAGTGTTGGTTTTTTTTCAGTTTTATCAACGAAACACGTCAGTGGAGGTCTGTTTTATCTTCAGCTGAATTTAACTTAGAGTTTAGATCAAACCAGCACAACAGGGGTATCGTCATATTTCGGCATTAAATGAAATAACAGAGTTTCACCTCCAGCGCTTTTTCTGTACTTCCACTAAGATTCTGATACAAGGCTCAGCCCGAACGCTCAGCAACTACCATTTTCAGTTTTATCAACGAAACACATCAGTGGAGGTCTGTTTTATCTTCAGCTGAATTTAACTTAGAGTTTAGATCAAACCAGCACAACAGGGGTATCAGTTTGATTTACATTTAAATGAATGTCACAGGAGATTAACTAACCTCGCTTGAAAGTCCAGCAGCTCATTGTTGATCTTTTCTATGTGGATGTCAGCCCAGAGGATATCATAGTAGCTGTTGACTGTCTCAATGACACCGTTGTAAAGGCCATACAGCTTATGAAGCAGAGACAGCTGCTTCTTAATGTCCAGTAGCTGAGGATGCTGGGTGACAGGAAGCCCAAACAACTCCTCTCCACTCGTGAAAGTGATGTACTTCCTGTACAGGTTGTCAAATTGATTCTATAGAAAAGAATGGTCACAAAATACCAAGTACAATAGCGTTAATTATTACAATCACAAACTGTTACATCCTCAATATTACCAAATCCGATCGTCAATAACAAACCTGGAACATGATGAGTCTGTCACTGGCCTCCTGGGGAGGGAGTCCCTGCACCATGGGGCCGTGCTGTAGCAGAGAGGAGAAGTTATCTTTGTCAGCTGTTACTTAAATGATTCTGAATCAGGCCACAATAATTATGTGCTATAATTAAAATAAATAGCGTAATGGGTAATTAGTCCAATATCGTAGGTGGCTGAAATTCCTGTCTGAGTGTTGAGTATGTACAGACATGAGCATTGCATTTTCTCGCTCCTTTTTTCCTTTACCAGTTCATAATCCTGGTAAAATTGTTGACAGTCATCCAGGAAGTTTTGTACGTTGCTGCCGAGCTCGCCTCTGAAGGTTGGCTGCAGGGACACCAGCTCGTTCTGTACGTCTGTGCCCAGAGACAGCAGCTTCTCCCAGGCGTACCGCATCGTGTCCACCTTCTCAGACTCTTCTTTTGGCACTGACAGCCCATATTTATGAAGCATGGCGTAAGACTCCTGTGAAGAAAGAAGAAAGATGCTGCTACAACCTGGCAGCCACGAATGTAAAATCATACATGGAGTGCGTCATATTTCGGCATTAAATCAAATAACAGAGTTTCACCTCCAGCGCTTTTTCTGTACTTCCACTAAGATTCTGATACAAGGCTCAGCCCGAACGCTCAGCAACTACCATAAGCCGTTTTCAGACATGAACTCCGGAAAATGTCCAGACAATTGAGTCAGAATACAGGAAAATCTCCATATATATGATGATATAATATACACCCCGTCCCTTTAGATAATTTCAGGATATTGTGTGAAGTTCTTATGTGTGAGAGAGGCTATGTTGTTTTAAATACACAATGCTTTGCTTTATACCTCAATAGGTCCAACTTGGAAATCAATAGATATTTGGTTATCTCTGATCTCCCTGAGCGATGCCATGGCGATGCGGAAATCATCCAGGTCTTTGATCTTTCGATGCAGTTTCTTTCCTGCTTCCTCTACAAAGCCAAAGATATGCTGCATCTCTGAGCGATACTTCCTGTTACAGTACACTCCATAATCCACCATCCAGTGCTTGGTTTCAGCAGTGAGGGACATCTTCAACTCCGCTAGTACAAAGAAACAGATGTGAGCAGTTGTAAGCATCAAGTTTACATTTCATGTTTGAGTTTCTGTAGACACCTTTACTGTAAAGAAGGAATTGAGCGTGGTGTGTTGTCAAGCAAGGTAGTGATGTTATAGGTACCAAAGAGAGCTAGTCACACTTAATCAATCTAACCTGTTTGTAGAGCCACAGCTCTGAAGGTAATGATTTCTGGTTCCGAGTTAATCTCCAACTCCAGGTCTCGATAGAAAATAATCTGGCTCTCAAAATCTGACAGCAAGGGGTTGCCCTGGACAAATCTGAAATAAAAGCATTGTTAAGATGGCTTGTTGTTTTCAATGGGAGTAACTTCATCCATTCAAAAAAACAATTCAGTTTATCATACTTCTGCATGGCGTCTTCACGGTCCTCTTTCCAGATGTGATGGTAATGGCTGAAACCATCCAGAGCAGTCATCACTTCCTGTACATTAACATAAGCAGGAGTTATGTAGGAAATAAGAGACATCTAAACATTTTGAAATTGAACTAGAATGAAAGAGCATGTACCTGTTTGGTGGAGATGATGGAGGTACTGAGGACGGACATCAGCTTGACAATGTCCTTGTTCTCAGAAACACACTTGTAGTAGTTCCTGGCCTTGACAGGGATGGCCTGAATCACCGATGCTGAAATGTCTGAGGTGCTGCCGTCTGTAAAGAGTTCGGAGGATAGAATCATAAATTGTTCCTGTATAACCACCCATTGCTGAAGGATTGTTCAAAGAGAATATTGGAATCTTGTAAAAAAAAAAAGTGTCTTTTGCTTGTGGTGTAACCCTGTTCTTTATGTTTCTTTTATCAGTGGATGATTTATAAATCTTATTCTACAAAAAAACATTTTGAGGAAAGGTTTTTAGATAAACGATTTTTCATTCTAAACTGTATCTTTACAACAGATTTCATTTCAGCAAATCAATCATGCGTCAACTTTCTCAACTATTACACTCCATTAGCTCCATGTTTGTGTAGTTGAATGTGACTGAAAGAGCTGCTCTGTGCGGGCGATTTAAAAAAAGCTCTCTTGTTTAAATGTCTTCCTTCCAAAGCCACTGACACATTCATGTCCCTTCCATTAGTATGACTGTCTGCTCCCAGTCAGATGGGCCTTTGCTCTGCTGAGCTGTGAAATAAGGACATCTTATTATGAAGTGAGTGTGGTGCAGTGACTAATGTTCTGTGTTCTGGTCTGCATGTTAGAAACAATATGGATGAATCACTCTTAGAGTCCAAATAGACACGCAGATGAGGTATTAAAGTGCTGGAGATGTGTTGACGCAGGTTTCTTATATCCTCTCATACCAGCCAGGCTCCTGTGTGTTGTCGCTCCGTCCTCTGATTCACTCTCAGAACACTCTTGTTTCAGGGCCTGCATGCGTCTTTCATTCATCTTTCTCTGCAAAAGGGAAAACAGAGGTCAGTGAACATCTCAGCGTTTGTTTATCAGACTACAGGATCATTATGTTATCAGTCTAGGAATGTAAAATGATCGTTAGTTAGTCTTAGTTAGGTCAAGGGGAGGATTAAGCTATAACCTAACTGGCATTGTGCTAACGTTGGGGTTCTTTGTGGACAGGTTTCCAGCTTATTGGAGAGCTGACATTTAGAGACAAACAACCATTCACATCCACATCTTCATCAATCAACCTAATCTGCATGTCTCTGGACTGTTGGAGGAAGCCAGAGCACCTGGAGAACACTCTCAAAGACATCGGGAGAAAAAGCAAACTCTACACAGAAAAGTTTGAACCTGAATTTGAACCTAAAACCGTCATACCGTGAGCTGACAGTACTAACCACTGCACCCCCATGCCACACTTAATATAACACTCATTAAATCAAACCAACCTTGGAGATCCTATCTTTGCTCCACTGGCAGACTCCTTTGCTGACGCTGACCACGCACTCCACACACCGGTTTAAAGTCTGCTGAACCTCATCCAGAGATGGAACTATTTTAATGTTGGGGATGGAGAGGGTCGCATTGACTTTGATGATCGCCGGCTCACTGCTGCTTTTGCCATGACTGGGTGGGTCAGCCTCAGCTACAGGGGGGTAAAGTAGAGAAGCTCTGATGCAATATCATTTGATTCAAAGATGGACATTTTAGCTAAGCAGAAAGAAAAGGCTAATATCAACCACAGTAATTAGAATTTACAATGTCTTTTACGAACGTGAGTGGTCACAGCTATCTTTAGAGCTAGAAATACACTTGTGTGTCTTTCCAAAGCAACTTTATAGCCCAAGTCCAGGGTTATGATTAAATTAAAATCAAGCTTAGCAGTATTTTTCTTAAGTTTACTGTTTAGGCAGAGTGATGACCTACTGTTGAAATGCTGGTGTGAGGAGCATTGGACGTGTTTGCGTAGCACCTCCAGGGTGTGGCGTGTCAGTCTAAGCAAGGCATCCATGTTGAGGTGGTTGAAGTAGATGAGGAGCTCCTGGGCTTCTTCCTCCATCACTTCCATCAGATCCCTCTTCTTCTTCTTCCTCACCAAAGGAGAGGTGGGTGTAGCACTGGCAGGAGGGAGCGAAGTGCTTCGAGAGAAGAGCTGGCCCTCATCTTCACCTCGGATGAAGGAGGTTACACGTTTCAAGTTGAACATGAATGCATTGGATTAAAGTTCTCCTTGGCTAATGAGGCTTTTCAAATGTGAAGTAACCAAAAGCCTACTAGTTATGACTTTTCTAATTTCCTCCAATGTGTCTGTAGTGACATGCTGTTTGACATCATTGCATCATAGACTATTCTATCTCATTAGGATGTTAGCATACCTTCACTCTCCATGTTCTCCGCGGACTTGCTCTCGGTGCTGCTCTCCTCCTCAACTTTTACCTCCATCCCCATCTGATTGTGGTCGAACTCCATCAGCAAGTTGATCAGCTCATTAGTAGCCTCCTCCACCAATGAGCTCTTAGTGTTGAGACTGTGGGCTTGTCTTATGCAGAGGTCCTGCACACATACGCACATAAGACATATACATTAGATATCCCATGTAAGGCCAGTGCACTGCAGCATAGCATTAGCTGGAGGGTTTGTCCAGGGCGGACTCAACAGCAATAAAAGTATTTTTTATTTTTATAGACAAAAGAAACTGAATACATTTCAAGAAAGGTGTGGGGGAAATACACAATCTTATAATTTCTCTTGAGTTAATTCAAGTCTAAAAATAGACCTATGGTCAAGTAAACTGGGCAAAAAAATTGAATTCGGTCATGTTCGATTAGTATCAGTGATGTTCACACAGTAGTGGATATCCCATGGCATGGTGATGGGGATTCTCATAAGTCGATATGTAATTCCGAAAAAGTATTTATTTATTTACCCTGGTGGTCTGCAGAAACTCCTCACAGGTGAATGGGTCATTGTCTGGCAGGATACATAGCGTGGCGCTACTCATCTCGAGGAGCACTGCATCTATCCTAAACTCCACCAGGTCGTTCACCCTGTCCATTAACAGCTCCAGGTCGACTAGGGACACAGGAAAAACAGGAATAAGAGAGAGACATGGTGGGAGACACTGGAGGATGAGAAGGAGAGGGAGGTGGACGAGGGAGCAAATTTGCAAATGGAGAAATTCGGATAGAGAGAGATCCGCTACAAAAAGTGTAGAGAGGGGCAGGATGTACGTGAGAGAGCTATTTGTGAAAACACACAAACAACAGGTACATGATGAATACATTACTGTAAATGTAATAATATGCTTGCAGTGGCAGGATGTCTCATTCGTTAGAATGTGGCACAATGGGATCTCTGCATTTTTTTGTCTTACCCAAAGTCTTGTCAATGTTGCTGAGGTACTTGTCTATGTTTGGAGATCTCCAGCTGAGGGAGGTCAGTCCTGGTTGTATAGCCTCATCCACCTAAAAGGTCAAAGATGTACAGTGATGCTCTTTGGACAGTCAGTCTCATTTTT
The DNA here is from genome assembly GCF_963576545.1 of Limanda limanda. Lineage (NCBI taxonomy): Eukaryota > Metazoa > Chordata > Actinopteri > Pleuronectiformes > Pleuronectidae > Limanda > Limanda limanda. The sequence goes on from NC_083646.1 coordinate 18,875,083, forward strand.
TCATAGATTTGTATGACACTTAATAATGTTGGATATAAGGAAGATCCATTAGCAGAACCAAAGCAAGCAACACAGCGAATGTTTTCACTACCGTCCGTTTAATTGTTCCTTTGTTTGTTTGTTTGGAAAGAAGATTACACAAAAACAACTAAACATATTTCCACGAAACTAGCATGTATTACTGTTAGTAGTATATACATTTTGGTTTGGATCTGGATCTCTGGGGTGGAACAAGCAATTACTTTTCTTTTTCTATAAATAAACAAATAAAAATATCGTCTAAAACAATATTTAGTTCATAAATAACTTTATTTTTTTGATTATTCTCTGAGAAATCAACAAAAATGCTGAAAAACACTAAAATGCTAATAGTTGGAAAAAAACCCTGTGTCACAGCTGTGTTGTAAATGTTCTAGTGTTTTGTTTATTTTTTTAAAAAGTATTTAAGTCCACCATTGCATCTCTATATAACTATTAATCATATATCTAATTATATAGGGGGACAATTAATCATCCATATTCAAATAAATCTATTAATTAAGAGCAGATTCTACAAAAAAAACAATGTACTGTGAAGTTAAAATGAAATTTAGAAATTACAACTGAAATTATGTACAGTGAAACGTTGATGTTTTATGACATTTATCATACAATTATCAATATCAGTATCCGAAAAAACTAAATATTAGGTAACATGCAGGATATTAGCTTTAATTCAAAATAGACAGGAATTATATCATAACGGCTCCTTACCTTAGCTACATGTGGCGTGGCCAGCTGTTCAAAAACACTGTTGATCTTAGACCGCACTCTGGTGTTCTCAGTCAACATTAACTGCAGGGGAAAGACACTATTAGAGTTTATGTATTCACTCAAATTATTGTTGGAATGATGAATACTAATGGTACAATATAAATATAAACAACAGCTATGTCCTTCTCTACTGCTCCCTACGCTGTTATCAAATCCCAGCCATCTTGGTCTTTTCTAAATTGTGTGGATTTCTAACGTAAATATGACAAAAGATACTTTTCTACATAAATGCACAAGTTGTTCCTTTACATTGACTCTATTTGCACATGTGACTAACAGTGTGTTATGTCCACCTGTAGTTTGTCATGGTTCTTTTTGAGGGTGTCCTGCCTCTGTTGTAGCAGAGCAGCGTAGGGCGGGCTTTCCAGGCTCATCCTCGTCATGAAGTTCGCCTCTCTGATCTGAGTCCGAATATCTGGATCAAAGTTGACAAACAGCTTCCCTTCTGTAGATCTGACCAGCAGAGAGGCCTGCAGGCCCACGCAGTTGCGCTCCATCTGGTGAGAAAGTCGAGGAAGGAGAGCATGAGGAAGAGGTAGAAGAGATGAAATATCTAAACAAGAAGTGTGTCTATGTCATTTTGTCACATTAATAATTATTACTCGTGCTTTGTATTTAACTGGCTGTTTGCTTAGTCTGTGGTAATGCTGCTTGCAGCTTCTTTTCTGAAACTGTAAAAGTGACCTGCTATAGTTGATCTGCAGCAAAGTAAAGACCAACTGTTGTTGCACATGGTCTGCAGACTCATAAAGCCTCTGCTGCACAAAGAGCTGTTCATCTGTTTATTCAAAGTTCAGTGAAATCCGTTTGCGGAGCCTACAACTGGAAAATCAGTTGTTGCCATTGTCCTCAATTTGCCAGTTGTCGGGAATACACTGTTCCCTCAACTATGTGACCGAAGTTGATGAGTCCTATAGCTTCCGCTGCTATACAGCACCAATCACATGCTCCAATCTCTGCTTATTAATATTAATTGTATCATGTGTCCAAATCACACCAAATCAAACTGCCCTTCCTTACGCCCTTAACAATGGACAGTGTGAAGACGATAAAAGGAATGGTTTTCAGGATATGCCACACACAGAAAGACCGACGCATGTTTGCTTTCTTTGTTTTTCTTCGCCCAGTTCCCACAAAGTTTTCTCTCTTACCTCTCGCATCCAAACATCGTGGTGGTAAATCTCATACTTCACAAGGTCCCTTGCTACCCTGTTATAGTTCTTGATGATCCTTTTAGCCTCTGGTGTGGAAAGAACTCCATGGTGCTGCACAAGAATACAATGGTATTGTTTAACATAAAAGAAAAAAAAAAACATGCGCTCATAGGGACACTGTAAATAAACAATAACAGCACTATGGCCCTACCAAATCTTGTTGTAAAGCGGCAGAAATTCAATATCACCTGTTTAAAAATGTCCATGGGACTCTGGATTTTGCGGTAGAGCTGCCGCACCCACATGATCCTGCCTCCCACAGGGGGCAAGTCCCGGCCAAGGGGGGGTTGCAGTTTCTGCTTCTCAAAGATACTGGAGACCATTTCTATGTCTTGGCCGAAATTCTGCAGAATGTGCTGGTACTTCTCGTCGACGCCAAGTGCCGGGATGCCCAGTCTGTATTTGTTTTGAAAACGCAAACAGTTGCATTTAATCAGAATTCACGAATGGACAACCAACAATGGAATACTGAAATAAACTAGGGGTGAATATTGTAAACTGTAATAATCCAGTGATAGCAGTCTTTTTAGGGCAATGTCTATTACAGTAATTTCCAGCATGACTTTCTTCACTGCAGGCATAACTAATAACATCATCACTGGCAGTATTCCATATAGATGTTAATGAGCCTGCTGACACAATAAAGGACAGTAGAACTGGCAAAACTTATAGAATTCATTATTATTATTACATACAGATGTATTTAATGAACAATTTTGTCCCCAGCGAAAAAAGCATTACTCGTCTGTTACTGATAAGCAGGTTCAACAGAGGATTAGCACTGTACTGTGCTGTGGATCAGACATGGTGCTAAATAGTGTAAAGAGTTGGTTACCTTTCAAATTTCTTCAGCACACTGATAGCTCTTTCTGTGCTATGAATTGTTTGAAAGGTGCGATCCATAAAACTCGTGATCTGACCCTGGAAACACAAAAACAACAAGAGATCAAGAAAGTGTCTGATGAGTAAGCGACACACTGAGTGTAGATGAGTCAAAAGTTTAGTAAGACAACATAAAACGTGTGGTGTGATCCATTTCCACTCCCCCTACACTACAGACAAAACAAACTAATTTGTTTTGTCTGTAATATTTCTAATATACTCACTTATAATACAAATAGTACTTACATGGAGCTCAGATGTACTTTTGCAGAACTCTTTGTGGTCAACATCAAAGTCAGTTGTTCTCTGGTCGAGGAAACTGTAACTTTTTTTCTTTATGTTTTGCTTGATGGCCTATCATAACAAAAACACAAGCATAAAAACAGTCAAATGTGTGCATGCCCAACAAATGCAGCAGTCACTCCTGAGCTTGGGAATTCTACTATATTTGATCTGTAATCCTTTTTTTGTTTTTTCAGCAAATGGCTTTAAGATGACATCACACTGATGTTGACAACAAACCATTATCCCAGTCACAAAGTTAGTCAAGGTGTTACAATAGGACAAGCTTAATGCATTTTAATAATAGTGGAAATGTAACAGATTGTTAAACGTTAATGTCGTTATGTGGAGGTACTTGGGCTATGAAAGGAATGCTTGCTGGAAAAAAATATGGAACAACACAAACCAATGGAGCAACTGATATAAACAAAACATGTTTAAGTTGCTCCTGTGGTCATGATCCATGCAGTTAGTATTATATGAGATATATGTGGTAAAATTCCATCATGTCTCAGAATTTTACCACTGCATGCAGTCAACTCTGAAAGTGGACCATGCATTGCTAAAAGTTGTAGACTACGTTGAGACGTTACCTCCCATTTCCCCTGCATTTCTGCAGTCTGCACATTCGAGGAGGGAAAAACAAACACATATCTCACATCAATATACTCTTAGTGGGGAAAACATCTGAACACCAATTAGAAAAGGTGATGCAATGCATGTATTCAAGTGCTATTTCCAGTATGCTTTTGTAAACATAATTGTGTTTACCACAAGCCAAGGAAAAAGACAGTAATCTGGGAAGGTCACGCTGATGTACAACCTGAAACCTTTTGTTTAACTAAATCAAACTCACTTTTGTAGTCTCCTGAGCTGCACTGCAATTTAAAAATAAAGATGTTTCGAATTTCTCAGCGTATAAAAGTGTAATCTGTGTCAGTCCATAAATTACACATAGTCAAGCAATCCAGGTAAATAATTAATGAAACTAAATCTGATATCATAAGCAGGAGAAATACAGACTCAGCTGGATAACAGTGGCATTTCTTCAGTTACTAGAACGGCACTGTTTGTTGTTTGATGTATGAATAACAACTTGATCAAGCGCTGTACCCACTTCAAACCTGGTGGCCATGGTCTCCAGGGCTTCGATCTTGGAGTCCTCCAGAGAAGAGTAGTTGGAAAACGTCTCGAAAATTTCCAGGATCTTGTTGAGTCGTCGCTGGAATGTGTCAAACTTCCCAAAAATATACATCTCGCTGAAGTCAAACTGTTTCTCCGAGGGAGTCTCCTCCAACTCCCTCTTTGTTTTTTGGAACCACCACTGGTATTCCTGCATGATGCAGTTTGTCACAGAACAAAGTTAGACTTTCAATCAAACAAATCAATCAGGATGGCAGCAATTGTCAGTTGATCTGCCATCCTCATATTTATTACATTATGACTCTACTCTTATTAACTTTTATGGGACAACTTTCATGCGTCTGACTGAAAGCAAAACATCTAATAATAACTAATTCTTACATGTGTAACGTGTGTAACGTGTAGTAAACAAAATCTGTTACAAACACAAATGTGAAAATGAACACATTATATAAGAAACCCCATTTGTTAAAAAAAAAATGAAAAATGGAAAACTATCTAAAGGAAGTAAATAATTAGGTATATAAAAATTACATTCATCAATAAATCATATCCAGTACCTGGTTCAGGAAGATTGCAGCTTTGATTTTGTCAGCAACATCTTGCTGAGGTTGGTCCCATATTGAATTGGAGTCGTTGTTAGTGATGTAGGACTTGCAGGCTGTGATCATCTGGTTTGTCACCTGGAGGTGTTGATGTGTACAATGAAATTAAGAAAGGCATTTGAACTCTTTCTGAACCCAAACAACTTGAGGCCATACATGTGCATACAAAAGGTCAAAGGGGAAATTTGTGTTTTCATACGGTCAGTGAAACGTTATGATGCTTCTATTCCGTCCACATCTGTTTAATTGTTATCAACCCAGTAATTTTTACACCAGAACAGAAATTTAAATGTTGCTAATTCTTTTGTGCAAAATTATTTTTTTCACCCTCAATAAAAATAAATGAAAATTACAGATCACAGTGTTCAAATGAAGCCATGAAAATGATTTGCTGAATCCCATTGTCGGTTAGAATAAAATGTTGTTGTATTGTGTGGAGTAGTGACCACTCCTACCTTGACAAAAAGTGAGGAAACCTTCTCTGATGTGTTGTAGTAGTGAGAAATGCTATGAAGCATCCTGATGGCATTGATCAGACCTGGGATTGCAACCACCATCGATACCTGGGGTGAAACAAAAATTTAAGTTTACATATGAGATGCACTTGCACAACTCTATTTCAAAAATGGAAACAGCTCTGTGGTTTGTTTTTTAATTCAGCAGACGCTATATCTTTAGAATGATTGAAGTATTTTACTTACAGGGTCACTGTTGTAAAGAGGGTCACAAAACTTCTCCAGGCTGTAAAGGTATTTCACATTGTCTTTGGCCTCATTGGCTGCATCAGTGATTCTGGTGTCCAGCTCCCGCCATGTCTGGATAGAAAAATAACAATGAACAAAGATGGACAGAGGGAATATTTGTGAGAACCACGTATCCTATGGAGCAGCAGAACAAAGAAATGCAAGCATATGTGGTAGTTATAGTCAGTTAACCTTTATCAGCTTGGATTTGGAGATCAGGAGCACACCCTTGGCAGCTCTGATGTCAGCGCTCTTCAGTTGGGCCACAAGGCAGTTGAAGCGGGACGTTCGTTTCTTCCATTGGTTAAGCTCAGCCCGAGGGCCAAGGTCATCAGCCTCCTTTCTCAGCTGCTCACTCTTAGCCAGAACCTGTCAGGCATAGATACCTTATAGTTGAAGACCTCACACAATTAAGGTCAAAAGCTTCTTCACAAACGATTCGGGAGCTGGGAACTCATCTGACCCAAGGGACTTGTTATTTTGCAAGGATATAATGTTCTTCTATTTCAGTTGTGGAAATCCGGGTTGTTTAATAATCCCCTTCTACCAGAGTTAAATTCGCAAAATTAAGCAAATCAAGGAAAGAGAAGACACTTAAAGCCTCACCTGATGCGTCATATTGATTTTTATATTATGTGCAAAATGCCCTTGTCACTAAATAATTTTTATACTGGCCAATTAAAGATATCAGTACAAATGAGAGGGTACCAAATGCAAAGTTCTCAACTAAAATGTTGTTTGCACCCTTAAAGAAAGTCAGTTGACTTTGAAAAATACATATATAATCAATACATTTTGTATATTTAGATAACTGTGTTACTCTTGAGTTAAATCCATGTAAGTATGTGTGCCACTTCACGGGGGGAGACAACGGCAGAAGACCAACTTCCCTCTCCATTAATACGCCCAGCACATGTTTTACTGCTTTGGATAGGGGTCCATGTTTCGAGGTCATCTTTCCTTTTATATCTGTTTTATATTAATGCCTCTCCTTGTAATTATAACCCCTTTAGCTTTTTATGCAAACGGGGATACCCACAATGACATTCCAAGCAAACTTGGATCAGATAATAGATTTCCTTTCAAAATCTGGCTAAAGGCTACAACAGTCCACAGTCCACACAACATTCAATATTAGAAAAGAGTTCATGAGTTTGAAGATAAAATGTATTTGTTGTAGGTTTGAGGAGAACCTGTTACCTGCGAGCTAACATGTCTCACCGTTTCTATCTGTTTGATCCAGACTGTCATGCAGGCCTCTATCTTGTCTGTGATATCTGTACTGTTCGCTGCTGCTAGGTAGTTGGCCGGGGTCCTCAGCACCTGCAGGTTAACGGTGTCGCAGTCCTTCAAGGTAACCTGGAGACGAGACATGACATTGTTTTTTCTGCAGTGCAATATTTGTTGTTTGTGGAAGTTCCTACTTTAAAAGATATTTAGAAGAATAGATTGTAACAGTTAGTTTAGAGTTGAAAGTGCTATCTTACTGCTTTAATGAAACTACTGTTATGAAAAAGGTTCAGATGTTCAGCTGACCCTTATGTCTCCATATTATTCCAAATCATAATGTATATTCCATTATTAGGAGCCAAAATAGACTAGCATACACTGGCTAGTTCACAAAGATTTACATGACCTTCAGTACTGCTGCTAAGTCAAGGGTGATTCTTCATTTGGTATTTTATAGTTGTTAATCCAAAAGGACACAACTTATTGAACAGTGTCTAGTTCCTACCTTTTCATGCAGACTCTCCTGTGCCCCAGCCAAAACCGACACAAAGTTTTCCAGTGATCCTATGAACTCCTGTTTGACTCCTTGGCCCTGGGTGCTGGTCAGTGACCCCCAGCCATGGCTCATAGTCTTCAGGGTGGGAACGATGATGTTGGAGAGCAACTGCTCTACACTATGCAACGGGCCCCCTTCTTTTGAGTCCAACATACTGAAAGTAACCTCCTGGCAAGAGGGGAGTAGACACACACACACACATCCAAAAATCAATCCAACATTTCACTGGATCTAATAATTGACACTCAAGAGGGTCCCCAAAAAGCTGAAGTTAACTTCATGACTTTTGGCATAACAGTTGGTTCCAGACCGGTTCCAGTTACTTTGCATAGCAGACGAGCATTATAAGTTGCCATATGGCCAAATATCTATTGTCTCAGTATTTCAGCCTTTAATCTCAATAGGTCTGAATGAGATAAACCTGTCTTAGTTACCAACAAATTTCCACACACAAAAGGGCACAAAGACAAATCTCACTGTCAAAGAACAAGGAATCAAATATTCTTTAATCTCCAGATACACCGTGTTTGTCTGCCTTTCACTCAGAGAATAGGTGAAATTAGCATCTATGTAAATGTTTGTACCCCACACGGTTTTTGATACAAAACATGGGTCAAAAATGACCTCACTCAGTTTTTATTTTCTATATCTTTGCAGTGGAATAATTTCATCATTGAGTTTTTCAGGAATTCCCCCATTAACAAATTGGATTTGATCATCACCAATCCTTGTTGTAATTATTTCTTTGTTACTTTTTGAATAAAAATAATTTTGTATCACTACATTACTAATGCACAACAAGGGTCAAAAGTTACCCGTAGTACCTTCCTGTGTAAATTCATGCATGCCTGAGTTTTTCTTTGCTGTATTTTTTTAATAAATGTATTTTATCTTTGAATATTTTCAGTATTCAATTAAATATCTTTTTTTTGATTACAACAAATTATTATTTCCCTTTTCCCTTTCTTACTTTATAAACAAACCAAAATATTGTATTACTACATCACTTTTAGACACATGGGTCCAAGACAACCCACACAGTATGGAATACCGCAATCATTTCCAGACTTACGGTAGCCATGGTTAAAGAACAGGATGAGGAAAATTAGGTTGCAATTCTCTGCGTCTGTAATATCCGATGCTAAGGACCTAGACTGTGTTCCACGTGATCGTGGAGTTGAGGTTGTGTCTTGGAATCTAGTTCATCCAGCTCATCTTCTAATTCACCGACGGAGCCTCGTTTGATGACACAGAAGATGAGCCTATCATGTCATCAAAGGAGCGTTCTCCATTTATATGTGCTATATTCCATGACAGAAGGCTCCTTTGGATGACATATTAGACTCCTCTAATATGGCATCAAAGGAGCCTTCTCCTAAATAGAGAAGCAAGAATAAGGAATAATGCACGACGTTGTGCATTAGAAGAGGTTTGCATAGCTTATGTATCAAATGAGCATTTAACTGTGTGGGGGGGAAAACCCCACAGAGTTAAAGAGGGACTCTGTCTGTGTGGGTTATGTCTCACTCCAGCTTCTTCCCCCAGTCCAAAGGTATACAAGACTCTAAATTGACCATAGGTGTGAATGTGAGTGTGAATGGTTGTTTGCCTTGGTCTGTTGGCCCTGTCATGGAATGGCGACCTGTCCAGGGTGCATTCCCCCACGACCCTCAAAGCATAAGCAGTCTAGATAATGCATGGATGGACGATCTTATTCCCACATGTACAAAAAAGCTAAAAGGTGCAATCATGGTGAAATGAGTAATATAATTCCACAGTTGGGCTCCGTTTCAAATCCCTGATCAACCTTCACCTGTACTGTAAGAACTGAGTGACTTGATGCATAGTACAATGTGACTCACTCTGTGTATGTTCTCAGAGGTGATTGCCTTAGAAGTGTTGTCTCTGGTGAAGAAGACACACAGCCCCGTCAGCGCCACATCCCTCCCCTCCGTCACAAACACTTTACATTTCTTGCCGCTGCCAGGCTGCTGGGCAACAAGCTGGGGAGGTGCAGGAGCTGTTGCTGTTGCTACAAAAAAGAGAGAATGTTTGTTTTTTTACAAGTTTTCTTCACATCCACCTTTGACTTTGACTGTAAACGTAATACGATGGCATTGCTTTAGAATTAAATTGTAACAATGCAGTGACTGCACACTTTTGGAAGTAAATTTCTGATTCATTTTATACATTTCAGAAAATCCTTAGAAAAATACTTTTTAAGCCCGGAACCAAGCCGACCAGGTACGAGATGACTTGTTACCATAAAACATTTTATTCAGAGCCAAATAAATTGGAAAAGGCATAAAGACATAAATGCAGGTGATATCGTACAGACGTGTAAAATCATTTCACAATCTGGTAGATTGTTGTAAAACTAACTTAGATCGTTACTTTAACAGCTATTATGGCTGATCATTAAAATCTCTTAGCAGAAAATTAAAGAGATTTTTAACTTATGGATCTACGCTGTCGGACTCCATTGACTTTTGTCTTTAAACCAATCACAGGATTGATGGCAAAATTGTTATCGGTTTAATGACAAAAAATGATGAATGATAGCCATCACTGAAAGGGTTAATGCATACAGGACAGAAACTGAACTTAATGGTCGCAGTCAATCACATAGAGTCTAATCATATCAATAATATTTGGTACAAGCACATTACCTGCTTCGACTGGCTGAGCGTCCTGGTAGAAGAACATGAGGTGTGGAAGACCCTCAACCACAAAGAACTGCTGCATGCGCTCAATCTGAGATGAAAGAAAAATCTCAGATGCTGTATAGTTATTGTAGAACCTCGCAAACCTGACCGAACTTTAAACTTAACCCCTCAAACCACAGTAATTTTGTAAACTTGCAAACTCCTGTTATTAAGATGCTACCGAAGATATATATTTTTTTTGTTTATAGGCTGGTGCAATTTTGTAACAGATTAGAAAAGTACCTGATTCCCCTCCAGTATGGAATCTTCCACATCAGCTTTCTCCAGTCCCAGACATGAAGCCACAATACTGAGGATGTAGTCATGCCTTCCATCCAGCTGGGCCCGCTTAGCTTCACGCTCCTCCTTCAACTTTTGCTAAACAAAATGAAAAGACAGAGATAATTATTATTAAGATGAGGTGTCCATTTTAACGAAATAAAGCTAGAACATGTATGTATTTGCTTTTGAATATTTAAGTTAATATATAGATGTTGTTGAAGAAAATAAAAAATTCTGACATAACGTTCCATGAGTCCAAAGAGAAAAAAGAAACAAAAAAAGCCATCAAACCATATATCACATACTTGGTATGTTGTGATGAGGCTTTTGGTAATGACAGATGTTTGAGGCCCTCCTGTGGCCCTGTACTCTGACATTGTTTAATTAAGAGTCCATTCAAAGAATCACAGTTATGATCCGTTTTCAATGAACAAGTCACAGAGTATGTCATAAAAATGAAAAATCGCCAGTATATTGTCCAGGCACAGTATCAAAATGTCAAAAAACATCCACATAAAACGTCAATATTCCTTCAAGAATTCCAAATGTACATCCCCAGTTTCATCCACAAGTGCCTCTATGTCTCTGCAATGACTCAAATACAGGTGACCAACACCACAGCCGGTTTACAACAGGCTCTGGCCAGCGTCCAGGTTGGAGGGACAGTAAAAGGAACAACAATGCGTTGCCAGGTTCTGTTAGTAACACATCAACAAGGTCAGCCAATAAATTAACCTGGTGTTTCACTGTGGACCAGCTGCATGTTTAATTTGAATTCTCTTTCCTCTTTCTCTGACTGGGCTTCAAACAAGGGGAATGACAAGAACAGTTTTTTTTTCTGGTTTGAAATACTGTTTAGATTGACGTCACTGTGGTTAAACCGTCTTTTTAAAAGGCTCTCTTCTACAACAAAGCAGGAAACATCCTCTTGTGACTGGCCTTGCTGAAAATAGACACTTGAGTGCGAGCTCTTTAATATATCAGGCTGTTTAGACAATAAATGCTGGATTTAACTTCAATAATGACACTGATATATCCATGTCGTTTGACTTCATAGAAGAAGGATTCTTAGTGATATGTGGCTTTATCCTTAAATATCTTCTTTTTCTTGTCAGCTGAATCTGCTCAATAAAGTTTGCAACACCGGACATTCCCTGTAGATCCAAGCACACTGGATTGTGCTGAGAATCAGACTGGAGGGAATCGATTCTTGTTTTGTTGGATGCATCAGATAAAAACTTGTCAAAAAGGCTATAAGGAAAATAAAGCAGACCAAATAAATCCAAAAGATAGAAAGGACGATTAGACAGACATGGCAAAATGGAGGAAGAGGTACAGAAAATGTAGGGAAAGAAGGCTGAGGACAAAGGTGAAACTGACAGAATCCCAAACAGGATGGAGAAATAAGGATAGACATATAGTTGGTAGCTGTGTGCAGGGAAGACAAGAAAACAGGAAATAAGGCTAAAGGGAAAGAAGTGCGAAATAAAAGCTCTAAAAGGAAGGAGAGGCATGAGGCATGGACTTGAACAAAGAGAGAAAGCACAATTCTATATATAGTGCAGGTTTGGGTGGTTAAGAGCCAAGGTATTGATTCTTGTTAGTTAGAGCCTGGGGGATGGGGGGTGGTCGTGTGAAGGGAAGGGAGAGTGAGGAGGAGCAACAACCGCCTTGACAACAACAACCTCACAAGCCGTTGGTTTCAGCAACGTAAGCAGGCACATGCCGCGGCACATTAATCTGTCAGAAAGAAACCTGCCACCTCCCAACGCACCTTTATTGACTTCTTCAAATGATGAACAGGTGCGTTTCAAGGGAGCAGATGCACGTTTCTAAGCACAAACAAAATAGTCCCGTTCACACTGGACACAGTTTCAGTCACTTCACACATGAACACGTTGACCTGTACTCTTCATGTGCTCTTTTACATTTCTAAGCATTTCTTAAGCGAGCCAAACACGAGAACAGAGACACCTTTTGTGGTTAGAGCACAAGAGAGATAACAAGAGCTCACATCTGGATGACCTACTGTTTGTGACTCTAATTGTGAACATTGTAATTTTTTTTTCTTTCTGATTTGTAGAAATTTCTCCTGAGCCTACATTACAAAACATTGCAATATATTTCAAATTGTTTAAATAGACCCTTCAGAACTCTGACAGTGAATCGCACCAACCTGTCTCTGGAGATATGCACACACACACACACACACACACATACTATACAGACTCGCAACATTCGCTTCACACGTCAACCATAAAAAAAAGGACACCAAGCCAACAGTTGCTGGGCGACCAGCCATTTCAGACCTTCTCCTTGCCTTTATTCCAAATTGCATGAACAGCCAACTCAGTCGTCAGCCCGGAGACAAACAGTACACACACAATGCAGAGCAGCAAACAAGCAGTCTCAGTCACCACTGAATGTAAGTTATGAACATATCCAACAATAACAGGCTTAAACAATGACACACGCACACAAACAAACACACACACTAACACATCCCTATTTATTTATTCTAATAACACAGACCAAAGCCAGCAGTGACAAAGTCATGTAGCAGCAGCTTCAACATTAATAGCTTTCAAAAGCAAACAAAGCCCCATCCTGAGATAAGCCACGTCGAGATGAGTTAAAGAGAATACAGCTGTGACAATACAAATGTGAAGCAGGACCGTTTGGCACAAATGTGGTCAGGTTATTTGTATAATATTTAAAAAAAAGATTTTCAGAATGTTTCCAGTTCCCTGTCAATCATCAGATAAATAGATCATGAATAGAAATAACACACCATGTCTAAATCAGAATAGAAGTTGGGGATAAAGTATTTTAGCTAATTCTTTCTATTTAAATTCAAATCACTCTAATGTGAAGGAAAGATCCCGTCGGAGCCAGGAAATGGGAGATATGACACGACAACAACAACCATGCTGTAGGATTAATCTTACCTGAATGACCCTGGAAACTGTTTGTTTCCAGAGCTGCTTTCTAAACACCTGCGACATGACAGTTCAACTCCTCTCCCGCTTAAATCCTTCTCTATCTTCGTTACCTGCTATCACTCTCTCATCTACATGTACAGAGGTGTATCGTATACTCTCGCCCTTAGACTCTTAGAGGGACTAGCCCTATCAAGTTGTCAGCGGTGACCATCTGAGCTGAGGCTATGCCTGTTTTAAGTTTAATGGCCGTTCCTGTCAGCAGCGTATGAGTTTTCACTGCCGGGCTGTGGTCGACTATTCGAACAAATGGCAAAATCACATGTGGATCATGCGCTGGTGGATATTTGTGAATGCCGAGGTAAAAACACATTCAGACACAGATATTTAGAGGAAGCCTGACAGCTCCTCCACTCACAAACTCACACAACAAGGAAGCAAGCCTGAAACATCCTGATTTCACCAACTATTACAAGAAAGTGTTCAAAGGTGGAGTCTGTGTTTATAAGGATGGACAACATGCCAGCTCCTCAAAAGTGAGGCCTAATCCTCTTGATCACCCCCTGTTGGATGGCTCCAGTATAGGTCATAAACACCACCTCCTCCGTGTTAGTTGATGGGACACGGGCTAAACTAAAAAGTCAGAGTACAGGCAAAACAAATCACAAAAATGTTTTTGTAATTTTCTGTTGTCATTATATTTTAGTAAGTTTGGTTTTAATTAGGTATTTGATGCTATAAACAGACAGATTGACAGATTGCTAACAAGCAGAGTTTGGCTCCAAATGTGCAGGGTGGCAGTGCTCATACCCGAGATATTTCTGCTTCACTTCTATTTTCCATCTTTATATACAAATATTTTGATATAGTTATGGCGGGAACTTTGCCAATAATAGTCAAAAATGCAGGGCTATTTCACGTAGCGCCTTTTAAATATACCTCATCTACAAAACCAAGGTACAGAAGAACCATGTAACCTCAAGCCCAAAACAATCATGCAACAGGCCAATATCTTTTAATTACAATCTGGACTATAGCTGCAGGCGGAAAGTTTAAATCTTCTGTGTTGTCTGACATAATGCCAGGAAGGCAGGAAAAAATTATTGAACCTCTCAATGCCACATTTTTAAATGCACTTTCTCATTTGTTTTTTGTGCAATAATCCTGCTTAGATGGTAACAGGTGTGACTTATTAAACTATATGTTGTGTAAAAATTCATGGATTTGTGTTTTTTAAGCTGCAGCAAAAACTAAATACAGAAACAGCTCTAATATGATAATGTATGTAGTGAGTTGGAGTTAATTGAATTGAATACCTCTGCAAAGGCCCAACAAGCCCCTTAAATGAAAACAGCCTAAGGTCACATTATATTTCTCAGCTACACATTCGTGGTATCCACTGGTCTCTTGTCCTCTCTGTTACCGTACAGCACAGAATTTCACACGCAGTTCGATGCCAAACCCCTAAATATGTGACACTGTTTTCATCAAGATTCACAACAAATTCTCAGGGATATCAACAAAAATGTATATCACAATTTTTAAAAAGTCCGGAATCTTGCTAAATAACAAACAAACACAGAGTAAAACATATTCCCCTTCGCAGAGGTAAAAGACTAGGATTTTCAAAGACTGTATCGGTTGTCAGATGAAATATGTCATTATTGCAGCTTGAGTGGGTTCTGCATAACCTGCGGTGAACTAAAAACATTTGGAAATAGGCTTTCACACATAAATAAAAACTAGATTAAAGATTGCTTTTTCCTTCTTGAGCTCTCCTACCATCTGCTTAGAATCAAACACATCAGCTGTTTCCTGAATCCTGACACATTAAAGATAAATTACATTTGGCCCATGTAGTGTGTTAACAAGCCAAGCTGTGTGTAACTCCAGAACTTGTGGGTCACCTTACCTTGTTTAGATAGTCTGGTTTAAAAGGCAGCATCGTCGACAATGGCCTTGCACGCTGACACTTCTTTTCAAGTCATTCCACCTTCGTAATTGGCTTTGCATTGCATGACATTAGATAATTACAGCATCCACACAAAGACAATAAGACAGAGAATAAGTGGCTCTGCTACGGCCTGTGTGTGAGCAATCAGCCTTCTTATTTTCCCTGTGACAAAGGTAACTGCTCTGAAATTATGAGTGTGTTGCAGCTAAAAGGGGGCAGCTGACTCGATAATGCGGTGTTGGATGACCACCTGTCTGCAAGGTAATTATGAAGGTCCTGCTCTCACCTTACAAGCGTATTACAACAACTGAATGAAGAGAATGGGGGTGACTGAGGAGGGGGTGGAAAGCTCGTTAAAACACATTCAGTGGGCAACATTTTCACACGTGGCTTATTGAGAAATATACACAGATGCAGAATATATGCTTCGGTGTAGCAATAATTTGAAAATTAACCTCAACAAGCATTCGTCACCCTCTTTAATGACAGGGTTCACGTAGTAAACACCTCCTTGATTGTACATTAGCATATATTGCCATTGTATGCTAACTGACTGAAACAATGCTCATGTAGAGACAGTATCAACAGCTCTAAAATACAGCTGAAGAGTAAGAATGTAATGCTGGGGGTGACTTGTTGTCACTTTGTAGTTAAACATAATAACATTTATATTTACAATAAGTGTGAGCAAGAAAGTAAGTACAATTGTGACATGGGTCAACGACTTTACGTTGCATTTGCACAGACTTAGTGTTTGACCTGATTGCATTGTGGGAAGTAGAGGTGGAAAGATTGTTTGCCAATCATTAATCAGCAACTAGAAGGGCACTCAAGAAGCGCATACTACTTGGACTAGGCCAAACAATCCCCTTATGAAACCCCATTTAAATGAACTATATCCAGATTTTAATTTGGATCTGAATCAACTTCCACATACAAATATCTGTCCCCGTTTTTTTGACTTTATAGAAAGTTGAAATAAACCTGGATCCGCCTCCTGATCCAAATTTCCGCCAAAATGTAATGGGTTACTTTCTGACCCATACCATATAATTTCACCAAAGTTTGTGGTAATCTGGTCATTTGTTGTTACATAATCCTGCTAAAATAACAAACATGTTGACGAAACTAGTTTTATAATCGCTGATTGAAAAAACATTTGCTGAATTCCATTTGGTTTTGAACAAAACCAGCAAAATGACAATGTGCTCTCTTTTTGACATTCTATAAAGTAAATGAATTATCAGAGGAAAACAATTGAACTGTAATGAAAAGGATTATTAGTTGCAGCCCCAGGGAGGAGACCCTAATCATTTACCCAGCGAACACACACACACACACACACAAACACAGACCTCCCACCAATTAATAATAAATTCCATTAGCTTTGACTATGGCATCCAGCAGATTAAAAGCACAGCTCTCCATCCCTGTGGATCTGACTGATGGTTTGATATTGAAGAAATGATTCCGAAGCTTTTGCATTTTAAAAGCAGCACGGTCATCAATTTTTCACCACCCCATGACTGATTTTCTACGTTCAACTGTCTGGTTGCGAGCTGCCATGAAACAGGAGAGTGACTGTAAATTATAAATGAGGGGGTTGGTGAGATCTGAAAGAGAAAGACATAGAGAGAGAGAGGTCCACAGTTCTCCCCGAGGATGCTCACACTGACACAGACATGGAGGCGCTTAAACTTATCTGTTTCCAAACTACACCAGCACGGCTCTGAGGAGTCTGCATTTTGTATTTTGACCTGCACTGTCTCTCTGTTTATTGATTTTGTTGCTTGTCTGGTTCTAATCATTTCATTTGGCTTTATCTCAATCTGTCCGACCAAAAGGAAAAATCTACTTGTAAAGAATAGTTCTCTAATGTTGTATTAATCCACACTATGCTGGATTGGCTGTGATAATCTGGGTCCATTCCATGCAGCAGGTAGTCATCACCGTATCTTATACTTGTCTGCAAATGTTCATTTTCTCTTTTATTTTGATCAGCATCGCATGAAAACGATATGAATAATTTTTTTTTTTTATTTTATCATAAAGACATAGTTCCACATTATCTGAGAGGGCTTAATAGTTGATTTAAAGTTGACTGTTCATCGTTTGTCTTTGCAGAGCATAATTTCAGCGGACATCACAGCCAGAATTATATGAGCACACTGCCATCTAGTGGACTATGGCTCATAATACAGTGCCACCAACAAGTACAAGAGGTTGTGAGGTTGTGTGCCTCATAGGCCAGTGATTTTGTGTGGTGCTCAGAGCAGCTATCAAAGTGCTGAGGTTGATCTGTTTGTTTGCTTTTTTCTGTGGTAAAGTTTCACTCTCCCAGTTCAAATGATCTAACTTAGAGTACATCAGTCTGTGCCAATTACTGCAAATGGTTATTTATATGAGGTCAATCCATTTATTAAAAAAATTAAATATGAAGAACCTTTCATTCCACTGATTGACAGAATACTGAATTGAGCTTTGATCTATTTAAAACAAAGCCCACCTTCTATTCAAGTTATGTATATCTATCAGTCCCACACTCTTAGGAAAATATTATTATTCATTATTAAATATTTGACACACCTTATTTCTGAATAAGTTATGTGGGAGAACGACACAAATATAATATCTTGATTGAAAATGTACTAATATATTTTCACCACAACCACACAAACCCATACATCATTAATCTAATTTACGATTCTGGAAACGTAATCATACATTAGATTTAATTAGTCAGTGTGCTGCGGACCCCCCAGGGGCCATTTGAGAAACCACTGCTCTCGGCCACATAGACAAGAACAGAGAAGATCGTCGTAACATTCAAACAAGTGTCAGGATATAATAAATATCTATGACTTAAATAATAATAGTAATTATTATAAGTATAGTAATTATACAACAAACCGTAAAGCACTGGGCCATGACTACTTTGCCAAGTGGGATAGTCTGCATGAGTGTAGGAACAAATAGTGGATCACAGGCTTATTGTTGTTGGCCTAAAACATCCGCCAACTACACTCTTATATACGGTACTACATTGAAACAAGTATGAGGTCATCATGGTTATAACCTTGCAGATCATTAGAGGTGATGGTTGTTTTGGTCAAACCTGCATCTCACTGAGTGACTCCACTTGGACAGAGGGCTGGGAGGCTCCGATCCTGTAGCTGACTTTAGCGAGTCGAGTGCTAAAGGACATAGCTCAAACATTCCGTCACTGGAGGAAACCTCCGCGATAACTTGGCTGTTATCTCCCTTCGTCGCCCGCCTAGAAAATGTTTTTTTCTCCGCTGTTTGCTCAAACTGCGGATTAAGTGGCGTAAGGGTCCTCGTCCTGATCCACCCAGAATAACGTGTTGTCAGCGGCTAGCCTGACTTGTTAGTGGTCTCCAAGGTAACGAGTCACAGTTTGCTAAAGGGCCATAACGGGACAGTTGACACGGAGCCACTCACTCTAGTCTGGGGTTGGTTGTGTTCAAGTGGGAT
Source organism: Limanda limanda (assembly GCF_963576545.1). Taxonomy (NCBI): domain Eukaryota; kingdom Metazoa; phylum Chordata; class Actinopteri; order Pleuronectiformes; family Pleuronectidae; genus Limanda; species Limanda limanda. Next base: position 18,893,923 of record NC_083646.1, read on the forward strand.
AAGTGAAAGTTTATCTGGTAATAAAACCACATGACAAGATGAGGATTCATTACACAGACAGTCATATTAATTAACCAAGTAAAAACTGTGTGCGAGTAGATAATGATTAATTAGCTAATGTCTGGCCTAAAATCAGGCTAAATGTTTCACTCTCACTACTTCCTCAACAATACTCTAAAAGGTTATAATACTTTTTGGTTCTATGAATGTTAAGGGTCAAACCTCATGCATCTCACTGGGGGTCTCTCTCTCTCTGGGTGGATCTGCTCCTGTTGTTTGACTTATTCCTCCTGGAAACAAAACTTTTCTCGTTCCGTTGTTAATGGTTTCCATGGTAACAAGGCACACCTAGGAAAAGGGTCACCTGTGTGGATGAGGAATTTTGGACTAACTTATTCTGTGTTCTTGGATGGAAGAATGAACTGAAGATATTTGCTGAATTTCTTAAATGCAACCCATAAACCTTTATTTTTCAGTGGTTTATCTATTTATTTATTTTATTCTTGCTCTAATCTTGTTCTTATGTTGTCCTTAATATTGTGTCAACATCAGCATATACTTTGAAATGTTGCTATATGCCTTAAAGGTTTCTACTTGTTGTCACTGTTTACAATAAAGTTTTAAAAACTGGGTTAGGGTTAGATTGGGATTGACTGGGATAAATCGAGGGCCCTTCCTGAAGGATCGTCAACTGCAGCACACGAAAAGTGAACTAATGTGACTTTGTGTTAGTTACAATCAGACTGATTTAGTTATTCATTAACAATAAGGCAAGTCAAGTTTTTTTTAAGCAATGTTATTCAAAGTCCTTTAGATTTTATGTTAAAGGCATCTTGGAAAAAATGTAAAAGGATTAAAATAATGATAAAAAATGTTTTAGATTCAAAAATGTTATTAGCAAATAAAAAGTATAAGAAACACAAGTGTAAAGATAACAGTGCAGTGTAAGAAATGTATAAATTATAATTGAGAATTTGATTTTTTAAAAGGCAGAGTCAAACACTACTGAGATTTGTAGCATATCTGCAGTTCTCGGGGAGTTGTTTCCAAAAAAGCTTAACGCTGATTTTCCATGTTTAGTTTTGACAGAAGCCAGACCCATCGCGGATGACCCAAGGGATCTGGATGGTTCATATGGTAATGGTAGATTCGTAATGAACAGATCCGTGCTTTTTAACCCAACAGCAGTAGTTTTCAGTCAGTTCTTTGCCAGATCGTAAGCCAGTGTAAACATATGAGAACTGGAATTATTTCATCCACTTTCTTGATTTTAGTGAAGACTTGAGCTGTAGCTCAAATCTTCACTAAGGTTTTACAAATCCTGCAGAAACATGAGTCCTGAAATCCTGGATATTTTCTTGAGGTGATAGTAGGCATATTTCATAATTGTCTTATTGTGTCTGTTAAAATTCATTTAGAGTCCAGGCAGCACCAAAACTCAACCAAAAAAACAAATGGACATTCTCCAGTTGTTGAGGAGTTGATCGGAGCTGCCGGGTTGAGGGATACTGCATCGATGGATCACCACTCTACCATCACCATTGATAACCATGATAAAAACATTCATAGCACCTGTATACAAATTATAGACATAATTGACTAAAGGTATTATCTTTATGTTTAAATCTAAAATGTTAATTCTGCTGAATTTCACCTTTAATGTCAATAAATACCTTTTGACTATTTTTATGACGATGTAGAGTCTCAACAAGGAAATTTGTTCGATATAACCAGCAGCTTATTTATGAACAAACATTTTCTATATCAGTGTCTCCCCTGCCTATTCTATATACGTGATCAGCAGGGGCGGCTCCTGGCATAGGCGAAGTAGGCGGTTGCCTAGGGCGCAAAATGCCGAGAGGGCGGCACAAGGGACTGATTTATCATGACGGGACACATGCAATATAAACCAAAACATTCACATCACAACATCATCTTCTAAACCCGGGGACGCACCGGAGATAGAAGCGCAGCGAGGCGCCACGAAAGCTGTCCGCTTCCTTTCCGCGCCCATGTTAAATAATGGGGCTGTTCGCACCGGCAGCGTTGTGCCGGGAAGCTGCCGGAAGAGCCGCGGCTGGCTCGCGATCTGCAGCGAGGGTTCCGGGGTCTGTTCTATTTTTTTCGCTCGCTGCGAGCAAATCGGGCTGGAAAACACACTGAAAATTGATATATTTCAAAAGATCTATCATGTCATTACAGATATGATGTCGGAAATGGCAACAGTGTTGTAAGTGCTGTTGTGGCGATCTCAGGGTATTCTGCCGTGACTTTAATCCAGGACACCGGCAGAGTTGTTTTCTCAAACATACTTTAAGGGCCGCCGTCATTTGCGATCTCGGGCAGCTGATCTTTTTCTTAAACAGACCTGCTGGATTCACCTGGTTTGTTGACAAATGGGTCCGACAAATACCGTGCTGGTTTGTGGTCAGCGAAAAAGTGACGTGACCGAGACGAGCGTCTTGACATGCATAAAGCATGAGTCATAACGCAGAGTATCCGGTAATTTTTCAAAATAAAACGGTTTTATTTTGAAAAACTACCGGATAATAGATAAAACAGAAAACATGTAAAATATTTATTCTTTCTGTGCGGCCCGGTACCAAATGACCCACAAATGGGCCTGTTGCCCTGTTGATTACAATAAATAGGTCTAAAAAATATATGTATTGTGTTTGACTGTTCAGTACTGTTCATATTCATTACATTTAAAAAGCAGACATAAAGGTAACTTAAAAGTTACTTTCCCTAGTAACTAATTACTTTTGATATACAGTAACTGGTGGGGTAAATCAATTACTTTTAAAAGAAGTGACTGGTAACTGTTACTAATTACTAATTTTCAGTAACTTGCCAAACACTGCTTAATCCACACATTTGTCAGTTGTGTCTAAACAGACAGAAACACACAAGCACATACTCTCTTGTGTGTGTGTGTGGGGAGGCATGTTAGACTGTGGTAAGAGTTGAAGATGAGTCAAAAAAGGATTAAATTATCAGGTGCACAATTCAGAAAGCGCAGCAAAGTAGGGGTGGAGAAGAAAGAACAATATAGAGGTAGAATCACCCCATTTCATCATTAATGTTTATTTTTGTCGACATGACATGATATGCTGTCAGTACAGCTGAGATCAGACTTTTTTATATTTTTATTATATATTTTTATTATTTTTTATAGCTTACAATTTTGTCTGCCTGTGTGTGCATCTGTATACAGTCCAAAAGTTCTTGGGGATGCATGACAATTTGCCCGTGTATGTTGGGGGGGGCGCCATTCTGAAACCCCGCCTAGGGCGCCAACATTGCCAGGGCCGGCCCTGGTGATCAGAGTTGTTGCAAATCAATATCCTGTTTGTCAACAATTGATTAATCAACCAATCGGTTCGGAAAACAAAAGGTTATTGTTATTATGTGTTTACCCCAGGGCCTCCTACATCCGGCCGTGCTTACAGGCTATTGATCCAGGCCTGTGTCAGTGGAACAAACCCAGCAGATGATAGTGGAGCCTGACAGTCTTTACAACACGACGAGGTGCACGGGCCCTCCAAGTGCAATTCGCACAGACCACCTCTAGATGGCAGCAGTTCACCGTCAAGGGTTAAAAAAACCACTGAGCTGCGGCTGATGAGGGAGAAGTGGGTTCGATTTGTGGGGCAAATGACCTCATGGTGGAGCATCATCATCTTCATCACCGGGAGAGGAAGAGAGACGGAAACAGTCCCCTCTCCATCAGTGTCATGTCCCCGGGGTATTAAACCCCCCCATCTGTCATCGCTGGAGGAGTGATGGGCTGCGTTTCCCTCATCAAGTCAAATTACTCCACCCAGTGACCCCCCACGCCCGTATTTGACATGCGTGTGGAGGAAACGGGCACGGTGATACCGTAAAACACGAGCCGGGCCGAGCTGCGCACAGAGGGGGGTAAGACTATCCCAGATGTTGCGTGACGTTATGGCATCTCCCAGAACATCTGGAGCCATTAATCCAGAGGAGTGTCCCACTCAGCCCCCCCCACCCCACCCGTGTGTGTGTGTGTGTGTGTGGGGGGGGGGGGGGGGGGGGGTCGGTCGCTGCAGCTGTGCCGTGGCGCACGTTTAAAAATTGGGTGGCGCACAATGCACCAAAACCCCCTCGAAACGGAATCCCAGGATATCCCACCCCCCCCTCATCCACCTCCCCGAGACGGAACAGCCCTCCCTCCCCTCCTCTTTTTCACCTCCGCCTTCTCTCACTATCCCCCCTCTTCTATCTCCACCTCCTCCTCCTCCTCCTCACGTCCCAACTCGGGAGCGCCGCCGATCGGTCGAACAGGATTCTCTCTCTCCACCCGCCCCCCCCTCGTCTCGGTCCAAAATGGAGGAGGAGGTGTCTCGCTGCTGGACGAAGGGAGCCCAGGTCGCCCGAGCGGATCTGCTTCGATGAAAGGCGTCGGGATCCAAACGAGCAGCGGTCGCCACGAGCTCCAGGGAGCCCATTGAGGATTTCTTATCAAGCGACCCCTTTTTCTTCTTCTTCTTCTTCTTCTTCTTCTTCTTCTTCGTCTTCCTCCGCAGCCATGAGCGCAGGCGAGGGGCTGGAGGAGGCTGCGAGGGACGCGGCGGACATAGCGGCGTTTTTCAAATCCGGTAAGTCGGGGGAAGGGGCGAGTCTGGCTCCGGGGACTGGGATCGCGGGTGGTGGTGGTGGTGGTCTGTCACACTGTGGACAAAAGCCCCACAGACTGGTGTCACTGGCGGCGGGGGGCGGGGGGGAGATGTGTAGCCCACTGACCCTGACACCCCTGCAGACCCCCGATGATAACACCTCCGGAAAATTATGCACCTCTGATTTTTAAAAGGCACTGACCCCCATTTTGGGGTTGGACCCACGATGGCTACAAGGTGTGCATTGGTTTCAGCTCCGCCGTGCACGTCACACCTCAGTCCGTCACGAACCCCTCGGATCATGGGGATCGTACAATGTGATCGATCCTCGCCTGCAGGCACAGATCGAACACGAACCTGGGATCCCTCTGAACCCGGGTCTCTCAGATCTCAGTGCAGGAGCAGAGCCTATAGAGCCACTGACGCACATATGGCCATTGGGGTTGCACTCAGTACGCACTGGGCCTGTCTGATAATATGATGGCATCATCATAAGGAAAAAGGATGGGCCTGCATCCAAAACGTAAACACCCTCTATATGTCCCAGGGGGGCTTCACTGCAGGAAGCCTGATATCAGCCTATGTGACAATAACACTCAGGTCCTGCACCTTGTTCTGACAGAGCTTGTGAGATTTGAGGTAGGAAGTGATTTTTGGATTATGTCACAATGCCTGCAAGTCTTTACCAGATACAGTCACACACTGATTGGTAATATTAACATGTCCATCCCATTCCAGCTGGATTGTATTTATCCCCTGAGGCAATTGGATCATAAGATGTTTCAAGATGTGCTTTTTAAAACCTTTTAGCGTATAACAGGAATCTCTAACAGTGTAAAAAACCCTTCATGGAAAGTTTTGGAGCTGTATGTGCTTGAAAATCATGTTAGAGATTAGTTATTGTTTTCTTTCGCCAAGCCCCTTTTGGATGTCAACACACAACCAATCCATCGATTTTGAGAAAAACAGCTTTAACCCAATCCGACACAGGCATTAGGAGGGCAGGGTTTTAAAATTTAAAAGGAATATCGGCCCATGCGTTGGGGGAACGATGTTGCCACCATGAGAGCAGGACCACCTCTGACAAACAGCAGAAGAAGCAGCAGCTGTTTTTCTCTCTCTCAGCTGTTTCTCCCTGTGACACCTGGTGCCAGGGGGTCTGCTGGTCACCATATGAGCAGGGACACAAACACACACACACTCGGCATCGTGCACAAATCCATGCGCCGGTGCATGTCAATCGATAAATGCAGCAGAAATGCACAAACACAAACAATTCGTCACAAACATTTTGTTTTTTGGTCTAAGAATTGCAGCTACCAGTCAGACGGTTAGGAATTTGGTCAAAAAGGATTGTATTCAAAATGCTAGAGTCTCTCCTACGGTTGCTTGGATGCCTGCCAGTGTATTTTCCTATAGCCTTGTTGTATCAGGCTGGAAAGTTGGCTCACCGGGGGAAGTTGGACTGCTTGGATGTTTATGTAGCGGCAAACACAGTTCATACAGTATTCATGACGGAGACAGAAATAGGTTACGCTCTCAGGAAACTTTTATAAGGCATTATTATGGAGAGAGAAAAAAAAACAGATTTTGGGGGAGAAAAGTGCGAATAGCTGTGCGACTGGTGTTCGAATAGCTGAAGGTCTCCAGCTGAGATAAGAGCTGCTGGTTTAAAACATTGTTAGTCAGCTTGTTTAATTAAAGTTTTGTCTGTGTGCCGCTGCGGTTGGTTCACAAAACCTGACATGCTGGAAAGATGAACAGAATACAAGATACTTAATGCATGGTAATGGGTTCATTCATTCTTCGCACTTGCTGTGCTTGTAATTGGATTTCATTCAGCAGACCTGGATTATTGTTTCCTCTCGTGTTCATCATTCAGCTCATTTGGATATTGTTGATCTCATTCAGTTGATCAATCGCACTTCGCACCATCGGGTTTTCCTTATTACTTTCCATCTCTCCTTTCTCAACAGTTCATTCATTTCATCCATCGTTACTCAGCTGTTCTCCTGTGTTTTAACAATCAGTCGCAAAGTGTACTCTTGTGCAATCTGTCTAAATAGAAGATATGTCAGTGATTCCTTCATCTGTACTTCTCACAGACTCACACACTTGTGTATCCCGATGTATCCTATATGTTTTACTGTGCAGGACCAGTAGTAATGACCACCCTGCTCCCTGTAGCCTCTCCAGCAGGCTCCTTAATTGCAGCCAGCTTGTTGCATGTTGAAATCTTGGCACGCAGCTGCTCATCCTGATCCCGAGCACTTTATTTCTGGAGCTCTGTGTGAGTGTGTTTTGTTTTGCTGGGACTCTACTTGCACTTGGGTGCCCTAGTTAGCCAGCGAAGGCAAGAACGTGGCAGAATGTTCCCCTTAAACAAGACGGATCCGTGACACGCTGAGAGGGCGACTCAGTGGGAGACGAGCTCGCTGACTGGTTGCGACAGAGGTGGCGGCCTGTTGGGGTGATTTCACTGAGGTTTCCGTCAAAACATCAACTGTAAGTCCAGTTATTCCTTTAAAGCCAGGGTTGGCAATCCTGAAAAAGATAGCAAGAGCAGGCTACACTTTTAAAAAGATGCGACCGAGACATCCCACCCGTCCCCCAAGCTACACCCCCCGAAAACACATGACCGTGCACTGACCAACAACTGCTAGAGGACGACTTTTCTGTGTCTCGCTCGCCAACTTCTGGCTGTTGTCTCTGCTTCGTCTCCCCAGCTGAAGACTCCGGCAGGTCAGTTAGTGACAGTGACAGCCAATCATTTAATTCTGTCTTAATGTCATGATAGTCTAATGTAATGCAAGCGCCGATTACATCAAATATGTAAAAAGTGTTTCAGAAACAACTTAATTCTGCACCAGTTTGTAAATTGCTTCACCTGAATGGATAATATCCTCATTGGCCCTTCAAAATACTTGACGTTCCTCTCTGCCTGATTTGATTTTCTCACTGAGCAGATGGAGCTCCATCTCTGAGTCCCACTCTGTTGCTGTGGATCACAGCTCAGCGGCTGAGTCACCCTCCCTGTTTTCACATGCCTTGATTCAAAATCCAATCCTTAATGTTTGTTCTTTTCTTGCAACGGGTCAAAGCTGAGAAATATTCAGCTGCTTTCTTGAACACCTAAAAAAAACTGCTCTCATTCCTCTCCTGCTCAGCTATCCAGGCTTATACAGTATATCACCCCAGCTTTGCAAGTGTTTGCAATACAAACCTTTGAACGCATGGGAATACAATAACACTCTTCATAACTAGGCTATATATAGTTGTTTACAACCCGTAGATAAATAGCATAATCAGTTGACTATTAGACCAAAAACCATGTCTCCGGTTCTGTTTTGAATACAGCCGATCATAGTAGCCCTTTGTTTCCCATTTTGATTTGCACTTTGATTAAGCATTCTTCAAAGTGAGGCTTCACAGCGCAATAAAATATTGCTAATTGCCGACAGCCCACGCAAATCTTAGCAGCATATCCCCTGTGAACTCCAAATATTGGGTGCTTTGTAATCAAAGCAAGCTGCTCATAACGAGAGGGTTGCCTGGTTGTGGAACGGTCAGGAATTGTATTAGGAGGAGTCTGGAGGTTGTGGGGTATATTGTTGTCAAATATCTTCCAGCTGTTGGTGCAGCAGCGCAATTCAATTCAATTCAATCTGGAAAACTGATGCAGAAGTTATGATGAATTATAATTACTGCAAACTGACAGTAAGAATGAGCTTTTTTATTTCATTTACTAAAAAAACTAAGCGTGTTCTCGTGAAATAGGTTTGTGAACTGTTCAGTGACTTCTCGGGCCTCAGTTTACTCATTAGCACTCATTAGGTAACTTCAGATGGAATCATCAGCTGATTTTCACAAACTTTCTGGTAAAACTCAACAAACACAAGCTTCTCTCAGCAACTGAGTGAGGATCTGAAAGTGAAGTCTATGTCTTCAAAGCACCGAAGGGTATAAAAACATCAAAGAGCCTCCAGCTTGAAATTTCCACTGTACGAAATGTCATTAGTCAAGACAAGGTCCGGAAGACCAAGAAAAACTTCCCATCTACTGGGCAGAATCTAGGCAAAGCAAATGACTTATATGACCGCACAGGAGGTGTAGGAAGGTTTCGCTGACACATGAATGGTGGTGTATCATTCCACTGTGCAGCATTTCTTGCACAAACAGAGAATATCCTTCCTCAATAGGTTGTTTGCCTGAGAAAGGATAGAACAGTCCTTTTATAAACTGCATGCATTCCCCCTCTAAATTGCAGAGCTTTTCAGGAGATATTTGTGTAATATTTGACCAGATATTTCCTATATTACCATATGTATAAGGTTAAATCATAATGTGTAGCAACTATGTTCAGCATTGTTGTCTGCAATCATTTGGAGCTTGGCTTGACTTTGTCGGTCGGCTAAGGGGTTAGAAGTTATGATAGTGGTGTTAGAGAGGTTCTGATACAGATACCAGAATTGGAAATGTCTGAAAATGACGGGTCTTGCAACTGCAAGCACGCAAATCTGTGAATTTCCATAAAGTATATTTGTTTTAGTCATATAAGAATGAAATTTTTTGGGAAATCTACCCTCCTTGGTTTAGTTTAAGGCTGTAAAGAAGAATTTATATCCAGTAGTGTAGCATTAGCCAGAGCTCGCGTAACTGTCAGCAATGTTGTAATATTTGACGCCAGGCCCACAAGTAAAACATCAAGGTGTATTCTATGCCAGACTTTAGTTTCTAGCTATTTAAAAGAAGTAGTTGTTGTTTATTTCTCTGTATGTATTTACCACACAACAACAGAAATCATCACTTACACACAGGGTTGGTAACATACAGCTGTTAAAATACGTAATATAAGTTATGGAGCAAAACTTGACTGGGCCACGATAACAAGATCAAGAAATTCGGACTTCACAAAGTGTCTACTGTATGAGATGCTCACAGGAAGAAACCTGCAGCTACTACTGTGCAGGATTCTATCTCTCAGCAAATCTTAATATCCTTAGAAGTTCTGCAAAACAGAGCCGCTGTCTCTGTCTCATTATATCTTCAAATTACAGCCATTAACTTCGCATGAGCTAAAACCATTTGGTCTCCGTTGACACTTGAGTGACGCATTACATCTTTAGTTTAACCCCCCGTCAAATATATCTGAACGCGATAGAGCCATCGCGGCAAAACAAAAATAACATCTGCGCTATGCTATATTTTCTCTTTGATGAATTAAGTCCCATTAAAAAGTCTCTTGAGTGACATGTAATGAAGTTACTGGGCCTGAGGAGGAGCATTATTGCATAGAACTGCACCGTGAAACTCAATTGACATAAAAGCAGACGACTAAACTGTACCCTGGAATGAGATTAAAAGTCTGCGTTGAGACAACTTGCAGGTTCCCCAGTCGTTACTGCACTGGTCATAAGACCGTGGTCATCAGTCATGACCCGGTGTTTGTGAGGCTCAGAGTTGTTGCAAAGATCAACTCTTCACTGTTTGAAACTGGCTTCAGTTTCTATCCATTACTAATGCAGACAGACTTGCAACTATACATGTAAGAGTGTCTTGGCAGTCTGCAGTGTTAAATAATAGATTTTTTTTTATACCAGGAGAATAATTAATAGGCATGAGCATGAGTGATTAACTCTACTTTGTCTTGTAGTTCTCGAGAGAATTCTTATGAAAGACTTGTGTCATGGACGGGTTGGAAAACCCCTCTGCTTATTTTATTTTTTTATTGATAAAAAGAAGCTTTCTGGCACTAGTAACGTTGCAGTTCTTTATGCATGCTGTATTTAATTGCTCGTTGCTCAGTGCCTCTTGCATCGAGGATAGAAACGAAACGTCAGCATCACCAATGGCGATGTCAGTATTGACAACGCAGTGAGCCATTTCCCTCTGTGCCCAAAGTGAACCCAGTGGCCTGTGCCAGTGCAGGCTGTAATGAACGCCGAGCCGCTGAGCAGCGATTCTTCATTTTCTTCCTGCGCAGTCACAGTCGGTGAAAGCGTAATGACCCAATGTTATCTTGTGTCTTGCATACTCAAGCAGAAATCGTATGTAATCATTTAGACGAGGACCGGACTCCAGCAGGTGCAAGAGCTGAGGATGTACAGTTAGTGCTGATAAAAAGAGAAAGGGTCAGTGGAAAGTCACAGACAAGGATGTAGTGAGAGAGGAGTAAAGACAGAGAGATGCAGAATGATGCATGAAAATATAGGATGGAAGGGAAGAGAGTGAGATCCCAGAAAAGGAAAGAAGACACGACATACTTAGAGCGACAAACAAGCCTTCACTCATCAAATTATAGAGCTGAGGCTTGGGTGGAGCACACCCTGCAAAATGTAGGCTGCTCTGCTTTCCATGAAGCTGAAACCTTATGGTTGCATCCAGGGGCAGCCTAATTGGCAGTTGGTCAGAGTTAGAGACTATAAGCTCAGATTGGCATTGCCTTCACTGCTAAATCACCGGAGCCCGGCCATCTCATGTATTCAACTCAAAGAGGAAAAGAGGAGTAGTTTAAAAATATGTAGTTATGGTGAAAGAAAGAGATACAGCATAGGTTCATTATAAGGCAGATAAAGTACAAAATAAAGATCTCTCTCACTGTAAAATCGGCATTATCAACCAAGCATTTTTAGGCTCCTTCGAAGAAAAAAAATGTTATATTATAATGGTCAATATTTTAGTTCACCGGCAGGGTTTTAAGGTCACTGTTTGCATCGTTAAACACGTTATACTTTCAGCATCATTATATTTTTTTTTTCATCATTCCAAAATATCAGACACACAAAATTACTGTAAAATAACAGCTCTAAAAACAGTGCAAATTCAACAGACTATGCCCGGATGTCATTGTCATACTCCAACACCTAAGAAAGCCAGGGAATGGTTTGCCTTCAAAATAATAGTGCGTGCATGCAAAATTTGGCAGCACCAAAATAACCAAAAAAGGGTTCCTACATTCTGTAAAACTTTGTAGCTGTGACCAATAGTACCACATCATAAAAAGTCTTTCTTATCTAAATAATTGATGCATGCATTTGTTTTCGAAACTCATTTTTGGGCTCAACCATTTTTGCTTGGGTAATAAACAGCTGGTTGTTCAATTTCACCTGAACCCGCAACTGCTTTCTACCATATAAGTGAGACAAAGAAACCTTAATCAATGTGATCAATAATATACTATTTCTCACACAAATCATCCACCAATTTGGATTTTTTCGGGGGCTGATTCCTATGTAAGGGAGTAAAAAATTGGTCGATATATATATATAAAAAAAAATGTCAATGATTCCTAAGTTGTATTTATCAAACCTTTATGACAAATAAGTGTAATTGAGGCTTAAAACTTTACAGTTTAACCAATAAACACAAATCAATCACATATAGAGCTTTAAATTAAAGTTTTTTTTACATAAGATATAACCATGAATCTTTTATTACTTTCTATTATTTCATTATTATTGTCTATTATTGCATTGTTCATTCTGAAATATTTCATTTCTGCAAACATTAATATTGATCGGTTGGGCTCTACTATTTCTAGATTTAAAAGATCCATGAACTTTTATCAAAAACAGATCAGGGGGTTGGTGCATACATGATCAATAAGTGCAAATGATCACATGACCTGTAACAAGTGGACGCATTAAAACGATGGGTAATTCCAGGTCAGCACACCGTGTGAATAAGGTACTATTCTCCTCCTTTCCTGATTTTATATGAAAAGCCTGCTGTATGCTCCTTACAGGAACCAGATGTTGGGATGCTTGTTATAGCTCGTTCCTCTCTTAGTGCTTGCTGAAGGGTTTTATGGAGAAGACAATCAAGAAGGTAGCACAGCGAGGCAATTACCTGTTTTACAGCCAGACCATATTCATCGATCTCATCAGAGCCTCTTGACCTTTCGAGGGAGTTGTAATACACTTTATGTATGTACACATGTAACCTCCCCCCTTCCATCCCGCCAAATTATTGATTGTAGTAAAATGTCTTGTACATCTATGCCAGGGGTCACTTTGAAGACGCCCAGACAAAGAACTGGAATTCTTTTCTTGGGAAATGTGTATCCCAGTGTGGTTAAAGTTGAATAAAGCTGGTTCTCATTTTCTGAACAGATTCAAGAAATACAGTCTCTGGGATAATTTTTATTCAATAATGTAAAGTAATAAACGTAAAACTCCTGGATGTTTGGCTCTATAACCTAAAACTACATTGGTTAGTTTAATGTGTATATATCCAGTCACCATGGTTATAATCAGTGGAATATGCCTCCATTCACATGAAAGATATTGGTTGGTAGCCTGGTCGATTATCGGGAATTCCAATAGGTTGGTAATGTGTTTGTCGGATGCTAAGTGGAGCCTGTGGGACAGCTTCATTGCCTCACACATGCACATATACACAAACGAAGCGCACACATGCACAGAGGTATAAATCAGTGCATCCCACCCACGTTGCCCAGGGCCATGGAAGCAAGGAAGAGGGGGATGGAGGGATGCGGGGAGAATGAGCAAGGGATGAAGACACGGGAGGATGGCGGGTCATAAAAATAGGCTGTGGGCTGGTCTGTGTGTCTCCTACAAATCCCTCATTTGATAAGAGAGAAACTTCTATCAGTCAACTGCAGACTCCCACTCGTTCTATCATTCCTTTCATCACCTCCTCCGCTCCTCTCCCACACGGCCCTCCATCATTACCTCATACCTTGCCTCCGCTCAGGGTTGTCATATATTCATGTAATGATCTCCCAGTAAGCTGCCACGATGCATACCTTCCTTCTCTTCTGACTAGAGATGCTCTCATATCATTTCCTCTTCCTGATACCGACTACGATACCTTTGCTTTGCATATCTACAGACACCGAGTACTGGTCTGATACCAGTGCATTTAAAAAACAATCAACTAACATAAGGAATTTGAACAACTGTATGCTACTAACCCTGCAAGAAAGTGATGGTTGCTACCATTCTGTTGTACTAGTGTTGTATTTGACAACACTAGTGCCCCCCCCCCATCAAAACCGAAGTCTCACGTGAAATATTGCCAAATAACAGATTTTTTACTTAGCTCTGGCTAATGTTACTCTACTACTTTAAAAACAGCACTTGCCAGTGGCAGTACAACGCAACTGCTGCTTTGGAGCAGCGAAATAGAGGCGTCAGTATTGCTGGCAGTTGCTTCAGCCCCTCCACCACCCCAGCATCCTGTAGACTCCGACGGGGGGGTTATACATAAATATTTGCCCATCATTCCCTTCATATCTATGCAATGATATCTGTGATTAAGTTGGAGCCTAAACACCAGACACTAACATGTTCTAGTGTTGCAATAAACATTTGAACGTGAGTTGTCTGACTGAAATTTGGTTTCGGTGTTTGAACATCGAAAGTGCGATAGATTTTAGATTCAAATTCTCCATTAAAACAAACAGGCATCAGTATTTTTATAGTACTATGTCATTATTATATTGTTCCAGTAGATAAGGAGGGGAGCCGCAAATGCCGTTGACCACAGTTATCATTTTCACTTTCGTTATGATCACAGGTTTTTAACACGTGGTCCACATCATATTTGATTCCTCACATTCCTAGTTCTTCTCGCCTCGACCTCTCGCCGCTCTCTTCCTGCTCCCAGAGCAGATGCTTCAGTCCTCCCTGACTTCCCCCAGATTGACAGCTTAAACCAAGGAAGCATCTGGATCTGAGATTTGAAGTCACAAGCCTCCCACAATGCGTTCGGGCCTCTTTTTTCCTTTTTTCACGAGCAGCACTTTGAAAAAGCAGCCACAGACTTATGAGGCCGTGCCGCCCTCTTGAGTTCTGAGACTTGCTGCTTTTTAATAGCTTCCCCCTTGAGACTCTGGTGCAGTGTGTCAAGTGTCAAGATGCGTGTCTTTTTTTTTCATTCATAAAAATCATTAGCAAGCCAGTCACTGTTCTCGTATAAAGTGCATAAGAAGGATCAGTCAACTTCATTCTCAGTTGTGCATTAATCAGATATTTTTAGACATTGTTTTTTTTTTAAAGGACACGTGCAATTGTTGGATAACATTGTTGCAGAAACTTTAAATAATTCATATTCTTTTCCCCACACTTGCACACTTCCAAATGCATACATGCATCTTTAGAAACCAGACTTCTGCGCTTAAGTGTTCCTACTGCACATTATGGCATGTTTCACTTGTTTTACCAGATAAGCTAAGGTCTTATTTTAGCCAGTAATTATGCAAAAAGTTTGAATAAAGCAGAACATGAACTCAGCGTGGGTAAAATCAAAGCACAGCCTGCAGTGTGTGTGTGTTTGCATACATGTGTGATCTTGTGCGTGTGCCAACAGTGCTTGTCTTCTGTCAACAGCTGCACGCAGTCTGTCCAAAAGGAACTGCGCCGTCTCTCTTTCTCCCACAAACACACACTCGCTAACATTCCGTCCCGCTTTGAAGACGGCAGCAGGCTGTGATCGCTGTCGCGTGAACAGTGCCAGCCCAGTGCTCCTCTGGCTTAGGAAGGCTAAACTGCCGCTTGGCCTCTCTGGCTTCGGATAAAATAGGTTGAGGATCACGCTCAACATCCCCATCCTACTGTATTGGCTCGCGGATGTACCTGTTTTCAAATTGGTCCCGGTTTAGAAGAAAAGCTGCCGATTTTTGTTGCAATGTTGCAGCTGCGGTAACTGCCTTTTATTGTTTTGGTCAATGATTCACACCAGTTCAAGGTGAAGCATATTGCCGGCGAAATACTGAATGAGTTCACATCAGAGACGAAACAGGCCGTTGCTCCGTTTATTTCAACATTTCAATTGATTTCTCAGAGAAAAAAGTTTGTGAAATTTGGTTCAGATCCAGATGTAATGTATTTAAATGTGGTTTTATATGAGGACCGTTGAACCTTATTTGTTTGTCATCCAGCAGGATTATGCAAAAGCTACTGAACCGATTTGCTTTAAAAATGTGTGGAGGATTGTGTCATAGCCTGAGGAAAAATCTATTAAATTTTGGTGCAGATCTCAGTTATTGGTTGTTTCCAGTCATTTTTCTCTTTCTTTGACATGGCGGGATAGGGCATGAGCCTCAGCGCAGATATGCACCTTTGAATTCCCCTCTATTTTTTCTTCTGTCCCAGGTTTTAACCCCCTTCTGACTCATCCTCCCTTTATTGGCATTCTTGTGTTCCATCATCCTCATTTCGACTGGAGCGGCAGGAACAATTGTTAGGTTTTTATCAATAGTTTGAATAAGATCTGAGAGAACTCTTGAGTCATTTATCCTCCAAACACAGATGGACTTTAGATGAGGAGGTTTTTGGTCTCTTTTCAGTCTCCTCACAGCTTGTTCCTGATCATGGTTACAAGTGAAAGCTCTGCCACTTATTTTGAACCGGTGGTTTCTTTCTTTTGCCCTATCTGGTAGAAGATTACTTCTCCCATTTCTCCTTCACTGACTCCCTCCTGTCCATATGACCACGTTTCCACCTAATGCCTTCCTGGTAGCATATATGCTGACCATGATTTTCCCCCAAACAGCATCTAGTCCTTGTGCACTGAGCAACATTCACTATTGTAAAAGCTGTGCCTGCTTTCCCATTCTAAGATTTGAACTGCCTTTGGAAACAAGACATGTAAAGGATCTGAAATTTTCTAAGAGGATAATCGCTCCCCACTACTGGACCAAACACCTTATCCACACTACACCATATATAGGGCCCTATGAAATCCGTTTTGTTTTTTTCCAAATTCCGTTTTGTTTTTTTCCAAATTCCGTTTTTTCCGTTTTCATTTTCATGAATTCCGTTTTTACACTTTAAGCTATTTAAATCATCAGAACGAGTGTCAAATAAGTGCGAACGAATACATTTATTAAAACATCACAACATTGCACTGTTTTCAGTGCTTCAAATAAGAACATTACATAAATAATAAAGTGCTTATAAACTTTTCACAGTGTCCTTAAAGTGTAAAAAATGCATAACTGAGGACTTGAGGACCCTTTTTGTAACAATAAAAAGTGCTTATAACCTGTCCTTCATTTTAACAAATCATAACTGTGAATAAAAACATTTAGTCAAAGCACTGTTTGAAGAATACATCAAACCAGGGGACAAACAATGCAGAATTAAATTAAACCTTAACCTGCAATAAAACATGAACTAGGAAAATCAACATCATTGATTTTCTAACAGTACTGTCCTTTTGAGCTTAACTCCTATGACTTCCATCTGTCACAGACATCTCCATTGAAGTACAGGATTGTCAGCCTCTTTGTGTTGAGCTCAGTGAGGGCCTCTCTCTTGTCTGTGAGCAGAGTCTTGTACTTGCTGAAACTCCTCTCACAGTCAACTGAGCTGACTGGGAAGTAGATGTAGGGCACTGCCACTTCTGCAACTCTTGGGAATCTTGACCTGAGGCCCTTCCAGTAAGCAGCTAGCTCCATATCAGCTGGCAAGGGCTCCCTGGACACACAGTGCTGGAAGGCAATCCACTGCTCACTGAGCTCTGGTGATGGATTTGCCATTGGTTTCAGTGTGTTGTAGGCTTCAATCGACTTTTCCATAGCTGGAGCCTGCCTTGGATCGAACACCCTTACCAGCCTGTAGACCTCTCTGGCTGGATGTATGTCCCAGTGCTTTGAGAACTTGGTGAAGGCCAAGTGGAAAGCATCATGGAGACTTTCAAGCACCACATTCCTCTCTCTAACACCCATCTTCCTCAGTAGCTCATCGGTCTTCGCACCAAAGCCACATGTTTTTGCCGTTCCATTAACTAGGTAAGAGCCTAGATCCTCCATTATGTTGTAGGCAGACACTGCTGTGGGACGGTGGGTTCCCTCCAGGATTGTCAGAGTTGTCATCAGTTTGGAGCAGCCCTCAGAGATGAAGGTTAGTTTGACAGTGAGGGCCTGCACCTTCTCCTCTGTATCCACCTGGCTAAGGATGTTTGTGACTGCCATGGATGAGGATTTTTCTGCCAACAAAAACTCTCTGTACAGATGAACATGCTCTGCATGGTACTTCACTGCCTCAAACCAGCTGTTCCACCTGCTGCTCACTGCTTCAGGAGGAGTCTTTGTCTGCGCAAACTCCCTGTTAACGAGGAAGCTCACCCATCTTCTCTTTCTGGCAGGCTTCTTGAAGAAGACAGATCTCATCCATGTAACAAGTGATGCAGCTTCAGAGAAGTACTTGTAGTGCTGCCAGGTCTCACCCACCAGATTGATGATGTGGCAGAGACAGGTTACATGGACAGTGTTGGGCATCACTCCTTTCAGGACCTCCCTGTATGCCTTCAGACAGTATGCAGCATTATCTGTGACCACTGCCCAGGCATCATTCAGGTCCAGGTTGTTGCTGTAGAGGGAGGCTAGTATAGCTTGGGAAAAGGTTGAAAAGTTGCATCTGTCCAGGAAAACAACATCCAGCAGAAAGTACTGGTTTTCAACACCTGCAATGAAAGATAACATAAAGAAAACTACTTATTTAAACCAAAATGTATATTCTACTCAACTTATTTGAACCTAAAATAATATTCTGACAAAATAAGTGTTTATTTAAAGCAAAGCAAATACTGCAAAATACAGCTGCAGACATTATAAATTGCTATTATTTCAACAGAAGAGGTCGTCCTTATCATATTTTACATGGGGACAATTAACATAGCTGAGTACAAAAACAACGCTATAGTGGCGAAGTCACGCCCCTTCCGGTAGAGCCCATGGGACCTTCTCTTCAGCCTCTACAGCCTTTAACTGAACAATTGCACAATAAACGGTAAAACTCTTGACATGAAAAATTATAATTTAAATCCACGGCATATAAAGACTGGGACCAGAAAATAATTACTTTCTCTCCATTGAAACCCATTCATATTTTTCGATCTCATAGGTCCCATGGGCTCTACCGGAAGGGACGTGACTTCGCCACTATTGCAACAATATATTAACAGGCTGCTAAGTTAACTCACCAATGACGATGTTTAGGACGCTACAATCCCGTGCATCCGTTGTTTCATCCACAACCACAGCGAACTTCTTCCCCCTGATCTGCTTTAAAACGGCAGTCATGTGTTGATCAAACACTCGAGGCAGGTGAGTCTGGCGGAGGCTGCTGGCATTTTGGGGGAGCGCTCCTCCGTGTTTACAGTGTTTGACTAGAAACGGGCGTAACTTTTTTAGCTTCTCAAGGGGGATGTCAGATGCGGCGCACACAGCCACAAAGTCCTCAATAAACTCCACTCTTGAATCTGCTGAGCTGATTGTAGACGTAATTGTGGTTTGTAGGGCCGTGCCCTGGCTACGGCTTTCACTGTTTTTTAGATGGATTTTTGACTTCAAGTGGTCATCGCACGTATCTTTTCTTTTCCAATCAATAGTATGTTGGCATACTCGGCAAAACAGCTGATTACCTGAGTGATAAAATTGTTTCGGGTATTGTTCCGCTCTGAATTTTGGGGTTAAAACCGAATTATTAAGCTTTTTGGAAGTTTTAGGCATTTCCGCGGTCAGCCGCGGGCGCTTCAACTTCTTGTTAGGAGCGGGGGCGGGACCTATTGTTTGCATCCCCGCTAACTAGGCTGGAGTGGTGGACCGGATGTTTTTAGCATTGTTTTGGGAGTGGCTGCTAAACATTCAGTGAGGTTAATGTCACCTGTATTGTTTCCCTTTCTCTCGAAACTGAATTTCACCAAAATAATGGCGAATTCCGCTGCATTCCGTGTTAACAGTAGATTCCGTTTTTATTGTCCGATTCCGTGATTCCGTCCGCGTTTTCGTTATCGCGGAAATCATAGGGCCCTACATATAAAATGAAGCATACAGTGTGTGAACAGGTGCTTACTGTAATCCTCGCTAGGCAGGAGCATATGCCAGGCTGTTTTTTTAAGAGAGGCAGCCAGGAGAAGTCAGAGCGAAGAAGAGCTAAGCTGCTCCTGTCCCTTTACCCCCTGTCTCTGCTCTCTGTTATCTCACGCCACTTTATAGTGTCCCACTGACGAGTGACCCAGAAAGACAGTTTGTCAAATACATGATGCATGTCAGTCCAAATAAAGAAGTTAGTAGAGTCTGCATGGAAGACTTCCAACGTCAGTGTTTTTTACTTGAAAGTTAGAAAAAACGAAATGCATTGATTTGACCCCATGCCCATAATGAATTTCAATCCTGAAATCAATCAATCCCAATGACGTCACTGATTCCAGTGCTGCTGTTCAGGCCAGCGTTGTCTCCGCTCCCGTGTAACAAACTTCGGATAGCAAGCGGCAGACACACAGCTTTTTCACAAGTCTGCCTGAATACTCAACATTTCTACTTTCTTTGAATATAAGTCCCAAGGCATTAAAAGCTACATACATCTACTGCAGTCTGCATCTTTAAATGATTCATTGACTTTAGCAGCCGGTGCACTGAGAGTCATGCATGAGCCTGTTCATGTGTGTGTGGGAGGGAATGTGTTTGTGAGTGTTGGAGCATATGGGAAAGAAGGGAGAGAGAAGTAGCACACGTGAATCTATAGTGTATCTGAGATCCAACCAAACGTTTTGTTTTCTGATGTAGAATATAAGAACAATCTTCACCTGCTGCACTGTGCATTTCCACATGCATGTGCGTGCAGCATGTGTAATGTTGCTTAATCTCAGGGAGGGACCATCCAGAGACCGGGATCAAAGAGCTGCTCCACAACCGCTCGCCCACTCCTCATTTGTCCCTCGCAGTCACAAAGCTCTGATTCCGGACACTAAAACACGGCGAGGGTTGAAATAACGTTTGAGCGGGTCGCTCTGTGTTTCCTGTCTCTAAAGTTTTATCTCTCTGCTTCTTTTTAGATTGCTCTCTTCCAAAATGTGAATCCAAGCTGGATGGCCCAGGTCCAACCTCAGGTAAGAGGACACATGATCTGTTCATTGCCCAGTATCTGATCTGGCCGTCTTACCAGGCACGTCAGTCACTGCACTTGATCTAATATGTGCAACATCAAACAGAAAAGGGGTGAAACCAATGATGCTTGTGTTTTGGGAAGCTTCAGAGCTTCATGAACTGTGTCTTTGTGATGGCAAGACGGAAACCTATGGAGCAGACACAAAACACTGTGTTTGTGTGTAACTGATATACTTTGCCCGTGTGTATGTGTGAGGATGCAGAGCTGAAACATCGAGAACACTGTGTACCATGCCCGCTTTAAGTAAAATGTTATGTTCCATCAAAGCTCAACTGTGTTGAATTCCATTAGACTCACACTCCCCTGTGGCAGATGAGACCTATGACCTTGTGGGTTCACGTCCTGAATACCCGAAGGAAATGCATACTAAAAATACACAGATTCACTCTCCGGGGCGACTGTTTGGGGCATCAGGGGGGGCAGTAAAGTGGCCCATATTAGGTCATGCAAATAGATTAAACCCAAATGAATGTGGGTCCGGTTCTCTGGCCATAAATTATTAGGTTAATCTCTCTTGGACCCAAAATGCATTGAAAGTGTCTGGAGCATTTCCATTAAAAAGATTGATTTACATTGGAAGGATTGGTTTAATCTGTGCCCTGATAAGCTGACACACGCAAGCAGAAAGTGCACGTGAGTTGTCAGTTGTGAAACACATACATTTAAAAAAAAAAAGAAGATATTCTCAAGTGAGCTTTAGTGTAGAAAGAGGACACGAGACACATGCAGCAAATTATTGTGACTTCTTGACAAACATCAGCCGAGTGCGTTCCCCCCGTGTGTTTGACACGGTTTTGACCTGATGTTTTCCAAATGGGTCGTCCAGGGATGAACTTTTTTTCAATTTACTACCAGGCCTATTAATACGATGTGCCAGAATTTGAGTGGGTGTTAATGGGAAATGATTTTAGCACGTGCCAGCCAAATCTTGTGCACCGGCCTTTTGCCCAAAAAGCCAAACCTGAGGCTGAAACAAAAAAAATGAGATGCTGTACTGGTGTCTTTCTGTATTTTCTTTGTAATAAGGCAGAAACTCAGGAGCTTCATGGGTAAAAAGGTTGTACCGGCCATTAAAGGCTGAATGTTCATTGTTCATTTTTATTTAAGCTGAAACAAAATGAACCTGCTGTTGAATTAAGTGTTAATTTAGCAAATTAACTCAAGCTTTAATGTTGCACTGTAACGTGAAATTGCAGGTGTGCAAAGGAAACACTAATGCATCTTTCAGTGGTTTATTTGCTGATCTGGCACATTATAAGCAGGGAGTGTACACAACAGACCATTTGCTATTTGTCCTCATTAAAGTTCTGAATGAAGGACACGGTGTGTGTGTGTGTGTTAGTATTCAATATTTGTATTGTATCCATTTTCCTGTAACAACTACACATGTTCATGCACATTGTCATGATTGTTTTCTCTGTCCTCCTTGAGATGGGCTGGATTTAGATTCTTTATGGCTTCCTTTCAAAGGACTTGACGTAACCTCAACTGGATGTTTCCTGTTTTTTAATCTGAGCTCGGCTTGTTTTTCAGTGTGATTTGAGAGTGATTTGTCTTTTCGGAGATTTACACTTGTTTTGCTCAGAGAGACAGTCTTTTCTATGTGGGTTATAAGTTAAAAGCAATGATGTATGACTTGGTATCCGGATATAGAAAACACTGGAGGAAGTGAGCTGCAGAACACCAGAGAGTTGGTTTACGCTCACCAAGTCATCAGATCAGATTAATCATTAACTAACTGAGAAAGCACCTTCATTACCTCAACAAAGAAGATTTGTGTTTTCATTGCCGCTTGTTTGTCTTTCTCTCTGCTGGAGTACTGAAAAAAAACTAAAGCGAATTTAGTGGAAGGATGTGGCGCAACCCATTCAATGTAGGCTACCAGAGGATTCAGATAAATGGTCCGATTCAGGATTGTTTTTTCAAGTTTATTTAACACGGCGAGATAGGATGTTATCTTGGAAGAGGTATGCAATCTCCTGCTGCCCATTTAGTTGTCTCTACGGTTGCTTGCAGTCAAATATAAGCTGAGCAATGTTTTAGCATATTGATTGCACTGTTTGAATCAAATCTTTGTCCAAAACCAAAGCTGCGGCGGACGATACTAGCTGCTCAGATTCAAGACTATAAATCAAACGACTGCTGATAAAAAAGCAGCTAGGCTTGATGTCCAGCTTTTTGCGTCCACTGATGGATAGATAAGGCTAAGAATATGTAGGAGAAGCGTGTGACCATCCGTGGGTCCAAACTAATGATATAGGTTTCATGAAGAAAATAATTCATGCACTAGCATTGGTAGCTCATAGGTCGTATTCATTGGTCAGGGATCTCTCTGCATCTCAAGTCTCAGCCCGGGACAACTTTAACCTCCATGTCTGTTCTGCTCATGTCACACAGTGTAACGCAGGGGCCGAGACAGATCCTGCATCTAAACACAGGCAAATTCATTTTAAACACACACATACATACACGCAAGCAGGCACGCATACACACTCACAAACACATTTATGTTGTAATACTTCTTGGATTTGACCTCTGCTTTACTTGACCCTAGCATTACCCCCAAATTAGCGGGTATATGCAGGTTATTTAAAATCAGGTAAACATATTTAGATTGATTATTTTCCTAATGCAGAGTAGTTTGCCTTTCATGGTTGACATCACCAACATCCCGTAGACTTAAAAGCTCTCTCCCCTTGCTGTCTTGCCAGTGTTTTGCGTATTGCGTTTTACACCATAAGGAGATAGAAAGAAAGCTTTTGCCAGTCAATGCATGTCATCACGTCGTGCAGGGTTACTTCTAGACTGCTAAAATAAAGAAGCGGAAGAAATTAGGGTGGTACCTGGATGTCATGTTTCCATCTCGGCTGATCGCAACCGGAGCCGATAAAAACGGGTGTCTGCTACCGAGTCATTTGACCTGGGAGTTAATTTTTGATTGTATCCACTCTCATTGCAGACAAGATCCAGATGTGAGTGGGTGTTTGTGGTTTTTTGGACCTTTTGAAAAGGGGCTAAAGTGTATTAATCACAATATATCCACATTCATTTGAAGTGTCACCAGTTTACATTATCATAACAAAAACTGGATTAGATTTGCACATGCGATCAAACTGAAGCTTTGACCCTTTGGTGGCTTACAATTTGGATGTATTTTTAGTAGACGACACAAAATCACAAGTTGTCCCCAAACGCTGTCGGCCTGCACATGGATTTACATACTAAACATACTTACGTAAATATTTGGACCGGTCCCCAGATATACTCAGGCTTTCAGTCCAAGATAATCTGCAACATTCGCTAAATGCTCAGTTCAGTCGATTTGATTCTGATCTCTGCTGCACTAATGATATTAAGCATGCAAAGGATGGTGGATTAGATGACAAGTATTTGCAGTCTGGGTCTTTCTCGCTGAAAAAACAGATGAATATTTTGATGTGGATGGAGAGGAAGACAAGCAAGATGAGAGGAATAGGAAGTTAAAACAGGTACAGACAATTATGCTAATTGATTGACTCCTCTCGTTTCTCCTTTCCTGTCCTTTCCTTTGCTCCATATGTTTCTGCTCAGTGTAATTCAGCTGTGAACTCAGTCTCTCATCTCTGCCCATACCGAGCTCACTGTGAGGTTCCTATTGAATTGGGCTTTGAATGCTCACCATGTGCACTGCGGGTAGACAGGCAGGCAGGCAGGCACGCTCACACACATACACACACGCACACACAAACACACACACACACACACACACACACACACACACACACACACACACACACACACTAAGAAGCGGAGGAAGTGGTTTTCTCTGGAGTTCATTGGATTTTTGTTTTTTACTCTTCCCTTAACTCTCTCTGTGTGTGTGTGTGTGTGTGCTTGTGTCTGTGCTCGTGTGTGTGTTTGTGGATGTGGCTGTTGTGTGTGGTTGTGTGAATTTTATTTACCCACTCTCTTCTCACTGTTTTCACTCTTGTTTCCTCTTTTTTTTGTCTCTTGCTCTGTTACTTATTATCTCCGTCTCTAACTGGTTATATCTTTGAAAATATAGTAAGACAATTACACTAGTTGTTCTAATGCTTCATTTGTGAACATTTACCCTTAAGCTCATAAACACATTGAGATACAGGCAGAGGACGCAGGAGAGAAACTACTAGATATAAGCTGAGTGTTAGCCACAGTTACCTTTGCGGCACATGTTAAACATCACGTCTTAACTAGTTTGGCTGAGCATCATTTGATCTTGGCTCGCCTGATACCACAAGATTAGACAAGGTGCTGACACCTTATTCACATGCATGCATGCAATCAGACAACTACCAGCCATAATTTGCATGGAAGCATGTGTTATGTACACCTGCTCACCAGCCACCTTGTGTTTATAGAGGAGAGTTGAATCAGTGTACACCTGATTGCTGTCAGTGAAGCTTTTACTGTAAGACATGGCAGGGTAGAAAACCTTTTGATCTCTTAATGTATATGGAGCAGGATATTACAAAGTGCTCCCTGGCGTGTGCTCATAATATGATAAGCTCTCAATTAGGGCTGGGCAATATGGTGAAAAATCAAGATTAATATGTTCGTACCAGTTGATAGTGATAACGACAAACATTTTGCAAATATGAGGTAGATCAATTATGTTTTACACCTCCTCATTGTGCCTGTGTGATTTTTGTTAATACTGCTATTCATGAATTAAAGTAACAATTCAATTTCTTGATGACTTGTGAAATACACAATCACACAAACAGGCACACACAGTGGAGATGGGATAAGATGGGATGTGATCTCCTACCCAGAGCCAGCTGGACTCTGCTGAGCGTGTGTCTGTTTTCACCTTTGTGTGTCTTTGTGTATTGTCCTTCATCCACATGTGCATATGGCCATGTGCATTCTGACCTCTGTGTGTGCCTTTTCACTTAGTTTGTGTGTCTGTGTGCAGGAGGCCTTAATTGGATCAAGCTGTAAAACACTGGCTGTGTTGGTTTTAGGAAGAGCACAGCTTGCATCCTCCTGTCACAGGATATCAGTATAATGATATCTGTTTGGCTAAGCAATATTTCCTGTGGCTGCAAATAACAAGACAATCAGTTCTTAAATGGGGTAAAAAAAGTTTTCTTTTTAAAGAAAAGCCCAAACTATTTCATTTATCAACTTATTAGAAACATGCACATTGTGTAATGAGGGTTTTTTACCACTGAATACTGGTCTTTGCAAACAGCTTTATAATTCTCAATAACTGCAAGTTTCAAGTTTCAATGAGTCAAACTCTAATATCCAAATTCTATATTGGTTATAAATTATATGAAAGTATTACTTTAATTATCATAATTATTTCACTTGCCAAACATCACAGTGTATGCAAAATATCTCACATATCTGCTATGTCTGTATTTGCTTATGGCAAAAAAAGTAATAGAAATAGCTGATAACGAATATAACTATAAACTATACAGAATAATGACAATGTATTATTTATACCCTGTTGACATTCAAATGCTTGAAATAATGTGAAATATAATTGTATAAATACAACTAACTAAGATTAAATAAGGCATGGGACATCAAAGACAACAGCAAGCCATTTATTACGGATAGAAATCAATCATCTGATATAGTATTGTATTTTCTATGAATGTCACTCATATCAGTCATATTACCACCTTTAAAATCCACTCTACGTCTTTTAGATGAGTGCATGTACAGTCATGCTGCTCAGCCAGATTCTTACGCAATACATGTACAAGATGCGTGATCCCCCATTCAGGCCCTGCAGGAAGACCAGAGTAACGCACACATCACACACCTTCAGTGATGTGTGAGCACCGACTCACTGATCGGGTTCACCAGTAATGATTTTTCTCATCACTGTGCATAGCTGAACCCTGCCTTCCTCCACACACACACACACACACACACACACACACACACACACACACACACACACACACACACACACACACACACACACACACACATTAGATACGTAAACACACCACCCTGCTGTATGCTGATAGGCTCCATCTGTTGTGGGCTGCGTTTCCCCCGAAGTCAAGACAGTGTGTTCTGCTGCTTCGTCAACATCAGATTCAGATCAGAATGTTTCCATTCTGCAAGACGTGATGTTGTGGTGAAAATACTTTCTGACAGTAATGTCTCTCAGGGATGCGATGAAGCATTTGAATAAAATACAGATGAGCAGTGTGACGTTGATCATTTCATCCAGCTCTCTCTTCTCCAGTTCATCCTCTCTTCGTTATCTCTCTACACCTCTCTTCTTCCCCCCTCCCCCTCCAGCCCTGGTATCGTTCGTTCCTATTTCTCACATCATCATCTTTGTCCTCTCTCTCTTTCTCTCTCTCTCTCTTCCTCTCCCTCTCCCTCTCCCTCTCTCCCTCTCTAACCCTGGTCTTTTCCTGGAGAGCACTGATGCATGGGGGAAAGCTGAGTTCCGCTCCAGCACCCGTCCAATCGGTGTCAACCTCTCCCCCGCGCAGCAGCCAATCGCTTGCTGGAGATGGCCAGCGTGGGGAGGAGCCAAGCCAGAATGGGTGGGGCGGGCGGGGGAAGATGTTGTGTATGTGTGCTGGTCGCTCCTTGATTCGAGGGGATTTAAAGGATACTTGGCCGCTCCAGGGACAGGGGGACTATCACCACTATGCCCTCTCCATCCCCAGCTGTGGACATATGTGCAGTGTTTGACGGCCGTGCTGCTGCGGGAGCTACAATTTTCTTTTCATTCATTGAATCATTCAGAAGAGGAATATGATGTAGGATTGTGTGACAGTGGCAGCATCGTCACATCTGGGAAAATACAGAAACGATACGTTTGAGTATTAAAGATAGTTATTTGATCCTTAGTAGCAGCGTAGCAGTCTGACTGTTAAGGTGACATCACATCCAGAAATAATATATCTATATATGGAGTGAAACTAATGCTGATTTCCCTTCATTTTTTTCCCTAAGAATTTTATCCATAATTACTCTTAAGCAGTGGATGCAGTGGTAATGTGAGAATGAATTCCACTTACGAAAGTTGTCGCCTAATGAAGGTGTTCACTTGAGGCATTCTGGATGATGGAGAGGAACTTGTGTGCTTCCTGAAACCTGCGAGTATTTTATCCTCTGGAAGACCGCGCATGGATGGAAGTCCTCCCGTGCTGGTGTGCTGCTTGCTGTATTGGTCAGTTGGCCTGGTTTGAGTGCAGAGGGAGCAGAGACGGGCGGAAGACATGTCCGTACAGATCCTGTCGGATGGACCTTGTGAGTATGGTATGATTTTACAGGGACAGTCTCTGAATAATTTAACATGAGCTGGAGAACAAATTGTCTCAGCAACAGCGAGTGTCGGCCACTTTGCTGAGGAATGATAGCTGAATTTACAATATTGTGGCATCAGATCATGTTATTATAATTAAATCACGACTCTATGATCACATTGTGTAGAGACGTTCAATGTGGGTCATTGTTTGAGTACCCGCAACATGTTTACGTCATGCTATTGAGACGTGTACAGTAGCATGTGTGCGTCTCGAGCTTTCCACTCTATACTTAGAGCTACTTTCTGACAGCATCACAACATCTCTATTTTTGGTCTGCCAGCTAACTAATGAATGCATGCGAGTCATGTGCTTCTCCCCATGCAAGGTTTGTGTTTACATCGGGGCCGAGGGGGGTGGGTAGCAGCTCGGAGGGGCTGAACAGATGATTTGGTCATCACCATTGGCTTATGTGGGCATCCCATTGTCAGTGGTTCTCAATAAATGGGACGAATCAGTTTCAGTTCTAGAGATATTTTTTCACTCTTGAGCTGTAATCCGAGCCACAGATCACACAGTGAAGATGTGAACCTGTGATGACCCAGCGCTGATGCCTCACAGCAGGAAGGTTCCCGGTTTAAATTCTTGTCTCTCTGTGTGGACTTGAAAAGTAAATTGTCCAAAGGTGTGAATGTGAGAGTGTTGTCGAGGTTGGCCCTGTGATTCACTGGAAACCTGTGCAGTTTGTTCCCCACCTCTCGCCCAACGCCAGCGGGGATGTTCACAGCTTCTCCTGCGACCCTTACACAATAAGTGGTGTAGTTAATGGATGGTTGGTTGTTTCAAACTGTCTTTTGTTGAACCTCAGCCATTGAGTGACATTTGCAGGATGATGATGACGAATGCTTTAGCAGTGTTTAACAGTAGCGCAAGTAGCTATGAGTCACACATGGATTTAATATTAGCGAACAGACATGCACTGAAGTTTTTCCGGAGATCCTCTGTAGTTTCTCAGGAGAAGGTTGTGTGTGTGAACACAAATGTCAGAGTGAGAGCCCCCAGAGTTTCTGTGGACTTTCTCCGCCTGGCCCCTCTCGTAAAGTCAGCAGAAAGTATGCGGAATCAAACACGCAACAGACGCAAAAGAAAAAAACGTTTTAATTTTGAAAGAAAAAAGGAGAAAAAGCAGTTTCAAAGAGCATTTTTAATAAAAAAATTCAGATGGTCCTGTGTTACCTTGAGGATCAAATTTACGGATAAGAATTCTTCATTAAAATTTATTAAATCGACTTGACGTTTGCTATATATATTGTTGACTTGTGTACTTACATTATCCAAATTATTCTCAACAATTTTCAAACCAAGAGAAATCCTGGTTCTGTGACTTTTCATTTTTATCGCCTTTTAATTGTATCATAGGCGTTTTAACCGTGACTTTGGCCGTCTCTGCTTTAACTTCTGGGCCAAACGATGGAGGTAAAACACACTGCTAGCCAAATAGCTGGTCGGCTTTCTTTCCTTCCTCTGCTTGATCAGTTATTAATTACCAATTATTGTGAAATGTGAATGCAATTATAATGCATCCCCTCAGCCGTGAATGTGATTTGCACAGGGTTGCGTTAGGTAGATTTTCATCGGCAACGGTGGTAAAGACCACAACTCCCATGATCCCACACGGCTTCACGATGTCATCAAACTAGGCCTTTTATTTGTATTTTGATTGAAAGACCCCTGGTGGCCGAAGTTACACATTGTACGTTTAAACCTTCATCCGTCAGGTTAAGAAGGTCATACCTGCATATCACATAAAATTAGATGCAGATGCTTTCCATGCAGCCCAGTTGTAGAAATCCCTCCATGCAAGTAAATTGAATCTTTCATGTCACTGCAATGTTTTTGTTTTTTACAACAAACAAACTGTTATTCTACAACTACATCTCAAGGATGATTAAATGAGAAAATAATCCCTTTTTCTTGTCTCTTCCTCCCAATGATATCCTGAAACATTCTCTTGTGTGCATGGACATTGAGAGATGAGGCTCTTGGCCGTGGAAAAAAAGTGTGTTCCAGTAATTCCAGTTGCTTTCCTCTCAGCTCCAGAGAAGATGTTTAATGTTGTTGGAATGATTTAATTCTCAGAGCAGATACACTGGTCAGATAAACAACTCAAATGTTTTTTTCTGCTTAACTTTTCCTCTCAAGTGTTTAACATGTCTCTTGATAATGAGTAGTCAGCATCTTTGACTAGATTTGCTGAAGCAGATACTATAATTTCTGAATGATAAACAATGTTTATGTGGTTTTATGGTACAACTCCATAATTTCATGTTCACTCCAATTTTTTTTAAGAGGACTTTAAATCTTTCATTTATGTTGTGTCCTTCTTCATTTACTCTGACCTAGTAACATCTATAGCTTCCACCAAGTCTTACCTTTATAAAGATATATACCAAGATTATTCATATTAACCCTGTAGTTGCGGAGATAGAGATATACCCTATTTCCGAGCAGGATTATATTTTAAGAGGTTAAACTTGTGATGTATTCGGGAACGTTTGTGCTAAACTGAATCTATCACACTCCAAAATGATCCTCCAGAAAGCTGCTGATGACGTCATAGATGCTATGTCTCTCTACAGATTATGGTTTTATCTGCCCGTGTACGACTGCCTCACTGATCAGAGAGTGCAGTGACCCCTACTGTGCGAGACAAAGAGTGCAGGGAGGGACTGAGTCTGTATCCAACATCTCTCTCTCTCTCTCTGACTCTCTCTCTCTTTCTCTCTCTCTCTCTGACTCTCTCTCTCTCCCTCTCTCTCTCTCTCTCTCTCTCTCTCTCTCTCTCCTCAGAATATCATTCTGTCATTCTGGGCTGTTTGTGATTTTACATTAAACACTTCCTGCTTTCCTTCTTTCTATGGAAAAATCCTGCAGATGACAGCAGAAAGCACACAGCTTGACTGTGCATGGTATATATCTATATGCAGTCAGGGTGGAGCCCGGATTCAGATGTGGTCATGTGTTGTTTGCCCGGAGCTGACTGAGGCCTCAGCGTCATAAAAAGACCTTCAATTAAATGGCTTGAGGAGAGCATCCTAAATTGGGACCAGACACAAACCAGTCAGAAGTGGTGTTTGTTTCTCTCTTTCTCATCATGCATGTCTCTGTTCTTCTCATTTTTCTCTCGTTTATCCATCACTCTCAGCCCTCACTTACCCCGCCCCCTCCTCTCTTACTGGATGGTTAGAGACACTCGGGAGCCCGAACAAAATATGAAAATGACTAGATGGGATTCGATTTGGAGCTACTCCACAGCCTAAATTGGTGTGAAATATTTCCCTCTGTAGAAACACTGCTGTAAATCAACTGGCAAGCTGTAAACACACTCCCACTTACTTCTTTATTTATTATTTCAGTTCCTGCAAAGTATAATTAAGTGCACATGCAAATGAGTGTTTTACATTCGGGAATGTCTCTAGAGTGAGTGAGCTTTTGCTGTCAATGTCCAAAGCAAGGGGGCAAACATATGGCCTTGTTGGCCCCTCTTAGTGACCCTCTGGGTGTTTGTGCACACATGCATACAAAGTCAGATATTCCATCAGACATTTCCATGGCTCCCTGTTTACTTACGCCCGTGGTATTCCGAGCTGTAATAACAGTGGATGGCCTACAGGATCAGCGAGCTGCCTCCTGGCTTAAAGACGCGGAGCCACAGTCTGTAGTTTCCCTGTCCGCTGGGTGAATGTACTCAACAGGACCTCGGCCATTGTTGATGACAAGTCTAGTGAAAATCTATTCACAGGGGAATTGAGAGACGGAGAGAAGGCAAGCAGAGATGAGGGATGGGGAGAGGGATTGGAAGCGACTGGAGACGAGACATTTTAATGGTATGAGGGATTTGAGGTGCAAGAAAATGGAAGTCCAGGAAAGAAGAGAGCAGGTGAGATGATCGAGGAAAGACGGTTAGAGAAGACATGAGGAGTAGAGGATGACAGGAGTGTTGAAAGTGATGCAGAGGTGCATAAGCAGCTCATAAACAATCCACACAGACTGTCTGGACACATATCAACCACACACACACACACTGACGAACATACCCACTCACTCAAACACACACTCACTCATGCACACTGTCCCACTAACAGTTGGACTCAGTTCTGAGAGTTTGGTCTGTTTCGCTGGATTTGTTGAGACGGGAAACCACAGGCTGTGATTCCCCTGCTCATCATTCAACAACCTCGCATTGAGGCATTCATCACAGATACTGTTTATTAAAAAAAAGAAGGAAATGTCCAGATAGATGTGCTCCTGCACTTTATTTCAGTTTTGTTTGCTTTGCTTTTTCATTCCCACACCACCAGACACGGGAAAGAAAAGAAGCCAAGTCACTGCTGTATTGTTTTCAGCGTCCCTTGTGTTTATTTATTGGACCACAGATGTGTTTTGCAGAGGCTTTGTTTCCATGAAAGGACAAAGCATGTCCAAGGAGTACAGATCCCAGCCTCATTACAACACAGCACTTGTATTAACGACAGTCAACGTGTTAAATTTGAGTTTTGTTCGTGGGTGTAAATAATCCTATTATCTGAGCTCAGCTGTTGCTCTGCTGAAGCTGCTGTCAGCTGAGGTCACGGTTTGTCTGACCCGAGTGTTTTGCTGTGAAATGGCTGAAGTTTTTTATTTCTCTCACATGGTCACACACTTGTTGGAGAGTGTCCTGTTGCTGTGCTCGGTGTTGGGTGTGGTGCACTAGATTTGTCCTTCAGCTTCATCTGTTTATATTATTGTTAGCTGACGCTGTCTCTATTTCTCTTAAACTGTATGTCTCCAAATGTTGCAGAGCTAAATGTTGCAGAGATTCTTCCACTATTTGAAGAATATGTGATATTTGGGTGAAATAACTTGGTAATCTGTGCATTTTTTTTTACCTCAGCAAGCATATCCCTCCACACCAGCCACGTCATATTATATTCCTCCTTGAATATGATATCTCAGGTATACTTTCACAGGTTCACTTGGTCTCACGGATTAACTGATTAGATTGTTGGTTGTCAAAGGTCAAAGGTCAAGGTCACGTTGGCCTCACAAAACATGTTTTTGATATCTTGATCATATTTCTCAAGTCTGCCTTCAGGGAATTTCTTAAAATCTTGACCAGTTGTCACATTGACTCAAAGATGAACTGATTAGATCTCAGTGGTCAGAGTTCACGGTGACCTCATGAAATGTATATGGACTGAATCTGCACTGGTTGGCCTGGGTATACAACCTCAGTTTGGCACTTTTTTGATGTGGAGTTTATTTATTAATTTCTTCATTTTTGCATTTTCAATGTGCTAATTCAACAGTACCCAAAAATACTGTTGGTTGACACAAATCTTTCCTCTCCCTATCTCTCTCTCTCTCTCTCTCTCTCTCTCTCTCTCTCTCTGACATCCGGTCCCATCTGCTTTGGGCCAACAACCGCCCGAAGCAAAGCCCACATTGTGTTGTCTCAAGCACATTTTTTGTCTTGCTCTCTACCTCTCCTCCCTCTCTCCTTCCCTGTCCTCTTTTCTCCTGAGGCTGTTGTTAACACAGTGGACCTCAGAGGCACACCCCCCCCTCCTCCTCCCTCTCCTCTGCACCCTGCCTGTCAGGTGTTATTTGGTCCGCAGTGGTTTATTGGCTTGGTTCTGTTGTGCGGGCTGGACAATCGGAGGCACGGTTTGGCCAGAGGAAGCCGGTGAATGGCGTTCCCTGAGCCGTACAAAGCGTCCTCCTCTCCACTTCATTGATGTGTTGATGCGACTCAGCCGGCTGCCCAGTGAGTTTGCACTGTACACACTGTTGTGGCCTTACAAGCAGACAGATGCGCTTGGATGATTGATGCTGAAAAGGGCTTTTATTCCTTTTTTGTAGTGTCGACCCCTCTCACACTCACTACTTCTCTCGCTGTCTTTCTCCTCTTATTCTCCCTCACTATCTCTGCTACAGTCACAATGCAACGGGCAACAGTGAGGCAGTGTGTGGATGTCACAGAGAGGCTTCTCTGAGAACTACAGCAAGCTCCAGTGATTTAGTCAAAGAATATCCTTGTCCTATTGGTGTATTCTCTTTTTGTTTTAGAGCCATCATTCCCCTAAAATGCCTAATTTCTTTCCTGTCCCATACCCAACATTTTTACCATGTTTCATGGTAATCTATTCGGTAGTTTTTTGCGTAATCCTGCTCACTAACAACGCAGAAATGAGAAAGGCAATATGGGACAACATGCTCGGGCAACAGGTTTGATAAAAGAGTCAGATAATTATTTCGTTACCAAAATGTTTGAGCTGATTTTAAACACTTCAACTTACCCATTATTGACATTTCCAACTTTTCCCTTGTCATATTTGCCCGTGGTCATTCTAAACTAGTGTTGAATGGGCTGTTTTTGTCACAGTCTGCTCATCTCCTGTCTGCTGGTATTTTTCCACTCCTGTCTCTGCTCCACTCTACCTGTTAGCCACGCCCCCTCATCAGGCCAACTCTCCACACCTGTGACAGCCCTGGCTGCATATAAGCCTGCTCCTGTCTCTGCTTCAGTGCCAGATTGTCTTGCGTAAATGCCTGACCTCCAGCATTTCTCTCTCCGGCCTGCTACCTGTTATCTGCCTGCTACCTGCCTGCTACCTGCTCCGGCCTGCTACCTGCTATCTGCCTGCTATCTGCCTGCTACCTGCTTGCTACCTGCTTGCTACCTGCTACGGCCTGCTACACAGCTCACCACTGAACCTGTCTGCATCTAGGTAATCCTCCTGCTGTGGACCTTGCCTCCACTCAGCAACACCAGACTCACTCCTTGCCAGATCTCGCTGAAGATCACTGGGAACAAAGACTTTTCACCCTGCCACTGTTAAGAACTGTTTAAGACTGCAGTGAAAAATAAAGTTCATTACCAATTAAGATCTCGTCTGCCTGTGCTGCATTTGGGTCCTCACCATACCCGTGACAGTACAATCTGGCCAGACATGGACCCAGCGCACACACCGATGGATCGCCTGGAGAAGGTAGAGGCGATGCTCCAGCACCACGAGGCGCTGCTGCTTTCGAACTCAGCAGATGTTCAACTGGCGGTGACTAAGCAGGAGCAGGCGGTTACCTTGCTAGCCTCGCAGGTCCAACAACTCGCCGCAGCTTTTGCTCAAGTTGTCCCTCTGCCTCCAGAACCAGTCCAGCCTCTACCAGTCCCGGCTGCCTCTGCTTCCGCCTCGGAGCCTCGTGTGGGGGTTCCTGAACGCTACGCCGGGGACGCGGAGGGCTGCCGCCCGTTCCTCACGAACTGTTCCATCCTGTTTGCCCTCCAGCCCCACACCTTCGCTTCGGAAGACGCCAGGGTGGCGTTCACCGTGAATCATCTGACTGGGCGCGCTCGGCTGTGGGGAACAGCCGAGTGGGAGCGTCGCACTCCAGCGTGCTCCACTTTCCAAGCCTTCGCCGCTGAGCTCCGCAAAGTGTTCGGAGAAGCTTCCCGAGGTCCGGACGCTTCTGGAGGGCTTCTAGGTCTGAAGCAAGGGTCTCGTTCAGTGGCCGATTACTCCATCCACTTCCGCACCCAGGCTAGCTCCAGTGAGTGGAACCAGGCTGCCCAGTGCGACGCATTCCTGATGGGGCTCGCTGACTACATTAAAGACGAACTGATTTCGTACGATCTTCCCACCACTGTCGACGGCATCATCGAGCTGGCGTCCCGCATCGACCGTCGCATTCAAGCGAGACAGCGGGAGAGACATCAGGGGCTCGCAGGACGACGCCAGCCCGCCCCTTCACCAGCGGCTTCCGACGTATCGATGCTTTCTGGCTGCCGGTATTCAGGGGAGCCTGAACCCATGCAGGTGGGTCGGGCCAGTCTAACTCCAGAAGAGAGGAGGAGACGCCGCGAGGGGAGCCTCTGCCTGTATTGTGGCCAAGCGGGACACTTTATTTCCAGGTGCCCGCTAAAAGGTCGGGCTCATCAGGAAGGAAGGAGTTCCTGGTGAGTCATACATCTAGCTCCTCCTCCAGCCCACGTTCCCTGTGCCAGGTCCGCCTGCTACTGCCTGAGGGATCCCAGACCCTCGCCACCCTCATTGACTCTGGCTCTGATGCCAACATTATGGACTCTAACCTAGCTCTGCAGCTGGGTGTCGGTCAGATTCCCCTGCCAGTTCCAGTTTCCACCAACGCTCTGGATGGCCGACTTCTGGGAACTGTGACCCACCTGACAGTGCCTATACGGATGTTAATTTCCGGGAACCACCATGAAACACTCTAGTTTCACATCCTGCACTCTCCTCGTCATCCTCTCCTTCTGGGGTTCCCATGGCTCCGACGTCACAATCCACACCTTGATTGGACCACAGGGGCGATCCTGGGGTGGAGTTCATCGTGTCACCAGGTCTGCCTCAAGCAAGCCGCCACACCACGACCTTCTGCCACGACCAGTTCTTCTACCGATGTGCTGGGGGTCCCGGCTGAGTATCTGGACTTCAGGGAGGTCTTCAGTAAGGCCAAGGCAACCTCCCTGCCCCCACATCGGCCCTATGACTGCGCCATCAACCTCCAGCCCGGTGCCACGCCCCCCAGAGGACGCCTGTATTCCCTGTCCGTTCCTGAGAGGGGGGCGATGGAGACATATATCAATGACGGTCTAGCGGCAGGCATCATCCGCCCTTCCTCGTCTCCGGCTGGAGCAGGTTTCTTCTTCGTGGAGAAGAAAGACAAGACACTCCGCCCCTGCATTGATTATCGTGGATTGAATGACATTACCATCAAGAACCGGTACCCCCTGCCTCTCATCTCCTCAGCTTTCGAGCTCCTAGAGGGGGCCACCATATTCACCAAGCTTGACCTGCGCAACGCCTACCACCTGGTCCGGATCCGCGAGGGGGACGAGTGGAAGACGGCGTTCAATACCCCCACTGGTCACTACGAGTACCTGGTGATGCCCTTCGGCCTCACCAACGCTCCTGCTGTCTTCCAGGCTCTGGTCAACGACGTGCTCAGGGACATGCTCAACAAGGTCGTCTTCGTGTACCTTGATGACATTCTGATCTTCTCCCGCTCCAGAGAGGAACATGTACATCACGTCCAGAAGGTCCTCCAACGTCTGCTGGAAAACTCCCTGTTCATCAAGGCCGAGAAGTGTGAGTTTCACGTCTCGTCTGTCTCCTTCCTGGGGTACGTCGTAGGGAGAGGGACCGTGGAGATGGACTCAGCCAAGGTTTCTGCCGTCACCACTTGGCCCGCCCCTGATTCCCGCAAGCAGCTGCAACGTTTCCTGGGCTTCGCCAACTTCTACCGGAAGTTCATCAGGGGCTACAGTTCGGTGGCGGCCCCCCTCACAGCTCTTACCTCCTCCAAGGTTCCGTTTCTCTGGTCCACGGCCGCCAATGACTCTTTTCTGGCCCTGAAGACACGATTCACCTCGGCCCCCATCCTCCAAATACCGGACCCTGAACGGCAGTTCGTGGTCGAGGTGGACGCTTCCGACTCGGGAGTGGGG
The DNA here is from genome assembly GCF_963576545.1 of Limanda limanda. Lineage (NCBI taxonomy): Eukaryota > Metazoa > Chordata > Actinopteri > Pleuronectiformes > Pleuronectidae > Limanda > Limanda limanda. The sequence continues at coordinate 18,931,241 of NC_083646.1, forward strand.
GCTGTCTTGTCCCAGAGAGCAGCCTCCGACCAGAGGTTGCACCCCTGCACATTCTATTCCCGACGTTTGACCCCGGCAGAGAGGAATTATGACATTGGAAACCGAGAGCTCCTGGCCGTCAAGTTGGCTTTAGAAGAGTGGCGACACTGGCTCGAGGGGACTAAACTGCCGTTTCTGGTATGGACTGACCATAAAAACCAGTCCGCCAAAAGACTGAACTCCCGCCAGGCTCGATGGGCACTCTTCCTGACCCGCTTCAACTTTTCCCTCTCCTATCGACCGGGGTCCCGCAACGTCAAGCCCGATGCCCTGTCCCGTCAGTTCTCGGAAAAGGAGGGGGACAGGACCGACCCAGACACTATCCTGCCTTCTTCCCGTCTGGTGGCCACACTCACCTGGGAGATAGAGGAGAAGGTCAGGGTCGCCGCCCAAGACCAGCCCGGACCTAGTGCTTGCCCTCCCAACTGTCTGTTCGTCCCGCCTGACCTCCGGTCCGAGGTTCTACAATGGGCCCACAGCACTCAACTTACCTGTCATCCAGGGATCCAACGGACCAAGGACGTGGTGCGGCGCCGGTTCTGGTGGACGTCACTGGATGAGGACATTCGGGGGTTCGTCAATGCCTGTCCCACCTGCAACCAGCACAAGCCGGCTCATCATGCCCCTGCCGGTCTTCTACATCCTCTGCCTGTGCCTCATCGTCCCTGGTCGCACATTTCTTTGGACTTTGTCACCGGTCTACCACCATCCAGCGGCAACACTACTATCCTGACGGTGGTAGATAGGTTCAGCAAGATGGCACATTTCGTGCCCCTGCCCAAACTCCCATCTGCCAAAGAGACGGCTAAACTACTCCTCCTCCACGTCGTCCGTCTCCATGGCATCCCAGTGGACGTGGTCTCTGATCGGGGTCCCCAGTTCGCCTCAGTATTCTGGAGGGAGTTCTGCTCGCTCCTGGGAGCCACCGTCAGCCTGTCCTCGGGGTACCACCCCCAGTCCAACGGCCAGACCGAACGCAAGAATCAGGAGATGGAAACGGCACTACGTTGCATGACGTCTCAAGACCCTACTTCTTGGTCCGAACAGCTCCTATGGGTAGAATACGCCCACAACACCTTGACCAGCTCCGCCACCGGTCTCTCCCCCTTTGAGTGCACCTATGGGTTCCAACCACCGCTTTTTCCGGCACTTGAGAAAGAAACATCCTGCCCCTCTGTCCAGGACTTCATCCGCCGTTGTCGCAGGACTTGGACCCGAGCCAGGGCGGCTCTACTCCGGGCCGCTGACCGCTACACCGCGGCCGCCAATCGCCACCGCTCCAAGGCCCCAGACTACCAGCCGGGTCAGAAAGTTTGGCTTTCCACCCGTGATCTTCCCCTCCGGGTGGAATCCAAGAAACTGGCTCCTCGCTTCATCGGCCCGTTCGAGATCCAGGAGATCGTCAACCCAGTGGCAGTGAGGCTCAAACTCCCTAGATCCATGCGGGTTCATCCCACGTTTCATGTCTCCAAGGTTAAACCGGTCCAAGAGAGCGCCCTGGTTCCTGCCACACCACCTCCACCACCTCCTCGCCTCATCGATGGAGGTCCCGCCTACACTGTCCGTCGTATCCTGCAGTCTCGCCGGCGTGGGAGGGGATTCCAGTCCTTGGTGGACTGGGAGGGTTACGGCCCTGAAGAAAGGTTCTGGGTTCCTGGGAGGAACATCTTGGACCGCACCATCATCAGGGATTTCCATCGACGCAACCCCACCCAGACGTCCAGAACCAGGCCACCTCCCAGACCACATCCTCCGTCGGAGTCCCCAAACGACAGCGACGACAGTCTCCCCGGGACCAGGGTCTTGGAGATGGACGCTGGGCTCTCGGACGAGTATTAGCCCTCCTCCAGGCCCCCGCCTCCCACCCGGTTTGGTCCATTCGTCTTGGGACGTCGAGAGCCGTCCCTTGAGGGGGGGGTTCTGTCACAGTCTGCTCATCTCCTGTCTGCTGGTATTTTTCCACTCCTCTGTCTCTGCTCCACTCTACCTGTTAGCCACGCCCCCTCATCAGGCCAACTCTCCACACCTGTGATAGCCCTGGCTGCATATAAGCCTGCTCCTGTCTCTGCTTCAGTGCCAGATTGTCTTGCGTAAATGCCTGACCTCCAGCATTTCTCTCTCCGGCCTGCTACCTGTTATCTGCCTGCTACCTGCCTGCTACCTGCTCCGGCCTGCTACCTGCTATCTGCCTGCTATCTGCCTGCTACCTGCTTGCTACCTGCTTGCTACCTGCTCCGGCCTGCTACACAGCTCACCACTGAACCTGTCTGCATCTAGGTAATCCTCCTGCTGTGGACCTTGCCTCCACTCAGCAACACCAGACTCACTCCTTGCCAGATCTCGCTGAAGATCACTGGGAACAAAGACTTTTCACCCTGCCACTGTTAAGAACTGTTTAAGACTGCAGTGAAAAATAAAGTTCATTACCAATTAAGATCTCGTCTGCCTGTGCTGCATTTGGGTCCTCACCATACCCGTGACAGTTTTCTTGGTCTGTGGTAATGCTGGTTGCAGCTTTCTCTCTGTGACCTGCAGTAATTGAGCCACAGCGAGTCAAAAGATTTCTGGAATTAGTAGATAGATGATGTGTTTTTTTTAAAACATCACAAAGCAGTGACTGAGGAAGGTGCCCAAACTTTTCATATCGCACAAATACTGTAAAAGTTCATGGAATTGAAGCTAACAGAGCATTTAAAGAGGGGCTCGTGTTACAGCTCTGCAGGGGATGTTTTTACTTCTTTTTACTTGAAAAGTCAACTGACTGAGTAGTTTGCCTCAGGCCCAGTCTTTTCCCTGTACATCTTGAGGTTAATATAACGCAGGTGTTATGATAAATACACAACTAGACGTTTAGAGCTACAATGACCCGACCTACTATACACGGTCTCTCATCTCTATCCTTGTTGCAGCTGAGTCACTCCCCCCCCCAGTCTGTCTCTGAGAGGTGACAATCCCTCTCAGTTATTTTTTCCAGCAGGATCAGTTAGATATGTGACCTGGCTCGTTCACATACACACAGAACAGCAGGACAGACCTCACTTCTCAGCTTGCAGAGAAGAGAGGAGAGGTGTCAACGAAAGTCAGCAGCTGTGCGCTTTTTGCACGGTACATTTTATTCAATTGCCCAAAAATTACAGACCCGCGGTGTCGGTGTTCACGAGTTACAACCGACAGGATCGTTGCTTTTTTTTTGGGATCTCCTTCGGATGGTTATCTGTGACACTGAACATGGCCGCTCTGACCATGTTGTTTTGTTTCCACTACCTTCTCAGGGACAGGAAAGGTCGTCTGACTGCGGGACCGTGTCAGACAGCTCACAGAGTTGGTACGTGCTCCAAGAAAGAAAGTGCCTCAGAGGAAATAGTGTATGCAACTAGAAATTTTAAAAAATATATATTTTTAATGTGTGTGTCAAAATTTCTTTAATTCCTAAAAAATAATGCTTTGACTTTTTCTCTTCAGACACAAGCTTCATTTCTCTCTCGGAATAAACATTGAATAAGCTCTTCGTTTTGATTCCTCGGCTGAAAAGATTGTTGGCTCCCAATCAAGCAACTGTTTTATGAAAGTGGATGTGAATGAGTATTATAATCACATTTAACCACGCTGATAAAAGGACAGGGAGACACTGAAATAATTTGGTCCCAATGAAATCATGCACAGACAAAGATTTTGTTTGAGTGTTTTTCAGGTTTACTGACATCAAGATGATGTAAGGTTTTGAATATTAAAAGCTTTTCACGCAATTATAAGTGAATGAACACATTAGTGTGTATTTGCTTGATCTATCAATTTACATTAATATATTATGGAAGCCTATTTCTGACTGTAAAAGCAAAAACAATACTTTATTTAATTATATAAACAAGTCTTAATTATTAGATGTTAAGTCATGATTATGATATCTTAAATCACAAAACCATAAGATATTATGACTTATTGATAAGATATTGAGTTATTATTTTGCCATACTAAGTCATTGATTCTAGATAAGTCATTAATTTAAAGATATAAGTAATTATTTTGAGGTATAAGACATTTTAAGAAACTAACTCCTTATTTTGAGATGGTCTATATTTGGAGTTAGTAAGTTATAAATTTGAGGTGGTGAATCATTATTTTGCGAAAGTTTCTCATTGTGATATAACTTGATTTTCTGAAACAAAGTCGCAAAAATTGTCATCAATAGCTTTGCATCCAGATAGTTTTTCTTAATAACTCTGAAAGTTTTGCACTAGATGATTAATAATAATATCACTTGCTTAAGGTAATGTAACAAAACTTTATATATATATATATGTATATCCAAAATAAACTGAATTAATTTAATTATAAGGTAAATTCTCACTGTGCTCTTGACCAATACACTTGAAAAAAGGACATGGAGATCATTATTTACATTTACAGGATCCTCATATGCTCCGTCGCAGACCCTCACCAACAGAGTCAAACTGTTATTCAGAGAGAAGATTACAACCAATCATTATTAAAGCCTATTTCACCCACAAATCCAGCAGCGACAACTGTTTGGCAGGCTTAACTGTTTTTTTTCTCCCTGTGAGTAGCTAGCCGGGCACCCAGGGAGGGGAGAAACTGTTTAATGCAAAGCAGCACATGTTACTAAATCTTGTTTTGGGGAGGGGTTAGTGACACGCAGGGGGACATGGCAAAGAAAAGCCAGTTGGTGAAGGCAAAAAAGAGGAGCTGCCAGTGCCTTTGGCTTTCTGCAGCTCACTGGGTGGCAGGGCGTTGGCTGGTGCTGTATATGGCGCTGCTGTTGTCCAGTTCTCGCCGTAGTAGAATTGGTTAGAAAGCAATGTAGGGTGGTAGCCGCTGTATGTTGTAGGCTAAGATCTGGACAGTTTGGTGCTGGTTTCGGTTTAGGATGGCAGTGCTGGATAACCACAGCTGGCAGTACGCCCAGGCTGGAAAAACCCTGATCAGACTCTCAGGTAGAGTATTCTCTCAGAAATATATTCTGCTGTGTTGTTTGTTTCTCACTCCTGATGGTAAAAGTCACCTGAAATGAGTGTAATCAAATCCAGTCCTCTTAATATCTTTGCCAGAAGGATCCTATTACAGTTCAAAAGTTTATTTTACTTCTAATTTCCTATTGTTATCGAGAGGCTCATTAATGTTTTGCCTGTATCAATATAATTGGAGCCATGATATATGTTACCTAATTTAATGATTTTTTAAAAATCATTGCCTTTGAATACTTATTTAAGATAGGCCCTTGAATAGATACATCATATAAGAAGTTATAAATGAATGTTTGAATGTAATGTATTGGTATCTTCATCATCTTGTGCTGTATTTAGTTTTAAATGTCTGGAAGTCATTAAAATACATTCTAATGCAAATTAGAAAAAATCAGGCTTTGTAAACTGAAGAATTTGGGAGGTATTGGATGATTTTTTTTTGCTGAATGATTATTAAATTGCACATCAAACTATGGCATATTTACATTAAATATTCAATTTAATTTAAGTCATTGTATTTAAAGAAGGTTGCATTCTTTTTATTTCAGCAATGGGCTTTGTGCAACAGGGAGTTGTGGCTGTTAGCCTACTCTTGCTAAGCATTTAACATTTGTTGTGCATTGATTGGAGCCACATCTGTTCGGTAAAGCCACATCTGCATGGAATACTGATTTATTCCTTTTATTCTTTAAGGAAAATGTGACTTTCATTCGGGATCTTTTCAGCAGTTCATCATTGGCCCCTGTCGGGACAATAGACTCAGCACTGCAGTTAACAATTGTAATGTGTCTGTGGCCTCTATCTGAAAGGGCGACAGAAGAGTAAATGACTGGATAACTGAAAAATAGATGGTGCCTTGACCTCTGCATATGCTCACATTGTTTCCTGGTAATAAAGCACTTAGGAGATCACATAAGTTCTGTTAGTAAAACGCCTGGTGTCCAGTGCAGCTGCATTAACACAGCTGCTCCCAGGCTGCAGTTTGTCAGGACAAAAAACAGGAACACCTCACAACACAGAGCAAACCAATACAAAGGCCTTGCAGTGACTAGAGTCCTGCTGTTGTGGAGCATTAAAATGTTCATTCTTGTTTTAGGTTGAGGTTTGAGTTTATTTTTGTGGTATTTTTGTTATTGATGTTAAGCTAAATCTTGTCAGGTTTTGTTGTAGCCGGTGTTTCTGAGGCTGAGCTGGGACTTCTACACGTCAGTCAGTTTGTGCCTGAAATGAAAGTATCTTTCAGCGCTCTGTAAAAGCTATCACACACTGCTAATTTATGTGTGTGGGTATTATGCTTGAGAGAATAAAGGGGGCGTTTCTGGGAAGGGAAGGGGACACAAAAGGCCACCGCATGATGTGTGCACACTGCTGTCTCTCTGCAGTTTGCCTACACACCCCTCGTGCTGAAGCTGCCCTGTTTCAGTCAACTATATAGGTCATTCTGCTCAGCCTGTGCTGTGCTGCATAGACACAAAACTGTTTTAACTACAATAGTGTATTAATAGAAGAAACAGTTACTTGAGGGATGCATTACAGCTTACGGTTCCTGAATGTTAAGAGGATACTAAATAAAGAGCCTGCTACATCACAGCCAGATGCTGAAACAGGTGGACAGGGACACAGGCGCACACAGAGGGAAAACTATATTTCAAAAACTGAAAATGTTACATCAACAAGCTAAATTATTTTACTATTATTTGCCTTGTTTTCTTTGCAGAAGCTTTATTATTGAGGTAGTGTATTATATGTCATATCAAAACATCTCAAGCCATTTTTAAGACATTAACTCCAGATCATTTCGGGTAGGGAAGAATTACTTTCTTTGGATCAAGCAGGAGGCAGCACATGATGTATACATTCTGCTGCAGAAATCACATGTTGTTGTTTACAGCACATGAACACGGCTCTTATCACCAAAAGCTCTCAAATCTTGTTGTATGTCCGAGATGACATCTTCATCTTCATTCTCATATGGGCTTGCTTGGATATTCTCCGGGGCAACTGTCACAGACATTTGAGTTTTCAGACTTATGCACCTCTGGATTTCTTATCCAGAGTTCAGGGCATGTCTGACAGCAGCTTTTATATAGTTTTACATCTCATCTCTCGTGCTGCTCTGTGGAGTTCTATCAAGAGCAGGGAGTTTTGTGTCAGTGTCTGAGCCTCTCTTCTGACCGGCTGAGTGTGTTCTGTGTTAGTGAGTGCTGAAATGAGCCAAACAGACGGTTGAACTTTTTGTTTTTTTAGAAAAAAACAAAAGTTAAGCTACTGGTCTCTAAAGTTACCTTCCTTGGGAAGGATGTTCAATGATATGTTAGCTTATTGTCATCCAACAGTGGTTGGACGGTGTTTCAGGCTGGAATGTGCCGGGGGCGTGGCTGAGGCATCATACTATATCATCAAAAATGTCCTGCATACAGACTGTGTGCAATTCTCTGTGGACTGTTTTGATACTTTCACACTTTTTGAAATAGTCTCATTTTCTGCAATATGGAACATTTAAGTTACTCAGAAATCTGACTGTTATAAGTTATAATATCTTGTTATGATAATTACCTACAAAGTAGCTTGTATAAAGTTAAATGGTGTAGGATAAAAACTACTCAAGAAAATAAATGTATTCAAAAACAAGTATCCATTGCTTTGATGTGAAATATCTCATCTCACTTTTGCAATGTAACAACAATCCCCGGCTTCGGGCGTCTCGATCAGATAGATAGAAGATACTGCAGTGATCACTCTCAATACAAACAGAAGTGCTCTTCTTCAATGCCTCTTCCTCAGTCACCACCACTCGGTGTCTGCAGGGGCAATGAATGCATATGTGTGAGGAGATGACTGCTCTGAGGCGATGAGGAGAAGTGGTGCTATTTGTCATGAGGAGAGCTCTGCAGGATGAGATCACAACAAGGCGAGCTGAGGGAGGATTTATAACGCCCCCTGGTACAGCTGCATTTAAAGTACATATCCCCCAAGAACCTGGGATAAAAGTTGAGGTCACGGGGTCTAAGCCATTACTTGTGGTGATGACTGTGCTCTCAATCGGTTTTGTCATTCGGGACAAGTGAACCTTTTGTCCTCATGGAGTAAAGCACTATAAAATGTCTGTCCTTCTTCACTTTTATGGTTTGATGATTGGGAAAAGTTCACTGTCAGGCTTGTAAGAGGCAAAGCAGTAGTTGACTATGCTTTTATCATATTCTATCAGATGCTGCTGCTCAGGGAAACAAAGACCTGACGTCACCGGACCCATCAAACTTTATTTAAGACTTTCTGACTCCATGTAAAAAATCCCAGTAGATGCCCTATTCCTATGTCTCCCAGAAGAAGACAGTCCAACTAATGGATCAGATACGAAGTTGAGGTGAGGCAAGTTGATAATGACAGGAAGTCAAGTGTCTCCCAACAACTTGTGCTTCACATTTTCTCATCCATGTTGCAGTGAGGGACACAAAAGAGGCAGCATTAAGATTAATGACCATAGCCAGCAACACAGAGTGTTGCCAATAGTGAGGCTTGGAGGGACGCGAAGTATTTTAGAAGTCAATAGAATCAACAGAGGAAGGGGAGAATGGAGAGAGAGCGAGAGAGAGAGAGATAGGAGTGCTGCAACGTCACATGAGAAAAAGAGAAAAGTGGAGACGTGGGAATGAAACACAGAGATGATGTTGTTATTCAGGCTCAGTGAGGTGTGAAAGCAGCAGGGAAAAAAACAGCTGTAGCACCATAATAACAACACATACGGATTTTATAGTCTGTCAAGTTGATTACAACCTTAACCACAATACTGTTGAAACAACGACAACAACAACACACAGAGCCGCGTGTGTTTTCTCCAGCATGAGTTGATCTTTGGGCCGTCTTCAGATGTGTGTGTGTGTTGTGTGTGTATTTGTCTGTGTTTACTTCATTAGGTCATGTTTTCGTTCCTGTTTGTTTGTTTGTTTGTTTGTCAGCAGGATTACACGAAAACTATTTGGAAACTTGGTGGAAGGATACTGGCTTTTTTATGTTGAAGGATGGGACATGGGCAAGGAAAGAACCCATTACATTTTGGCACAGATCAGGTTAAATGTGCATATCCAGGATTTGTTTTCCCCACTGTCTTTTACTTTGTGGGGTCGGGCTCTATTGATATTTTTCCCAGGGAATAATACAGAAAATGTAACGTATTTGTTTGTGCAATTTGTTCGAGCTGTTTAAGGCGACTGTTGGGCCTTGGTGGAGTTGTGTACTGACTGCTAATCTAGTTACCTCCGCCAAGGAGCCTTTTTTTCACTATGATGTTGGTCTGTTAACAGGATAACTCAACAACTATATGACAGTTGACAACAAACATGGGTGGAAGGATAAGCTATTGGTCAAGAAATAACCATTTAAATGTTGCTGCAGATCTGAGTAAATGGACTGATAAAGGAATTTAGTTTCACTGTTCACAGAAATCATTCATCTATGGCAGCTGGGGGGTGCACATGCACCCATGCTGTAACAGATTCATAGTGACAGGACTATCGACTTAAGAGTGAAAGACTTGTTCTCTCGTGACCTCGTGACAGAGATAACTGCATGCCACTTGAGAGTATGTACACACAACTGCAGCTGAAACTATATGAGATCTGGCTGTCTGTGTGGATGGTAACAACTTTATGGACGATATGGTGAGCAGACTATACTGTGCAGTGCAATACAATGCAGCAACGGAGCAAAACCCAAAGTTATAGATTTCTAAAGTCATTATGAGAAGTGTGATAAAATGTGGGATGGCGGGCCACCACAGTTTACATAATTATGTGAAACACGGCTTTGACAAATTTAGATTGGGTCGTAGCCTTGGCGGAGGTATGTTCCCATAACACCCTTCTAATTCTAATTCTATTGCTTTTACCACATGCATATTTCAGCTTCATAAGTGTAAAAGATTTTGTGTGTGTCTGTGTGTGTGTTGTGTAGCACTGCAGAATTGTGAGTACACAAACAGCACAGTAGTTCATTATAAAACACTGGAGCTGCTCAGATTGTGCCCTTCAGTGCTCTCACACACAGCTCAGTGGAACTGGCTTCACGTGCACTGGCCTGCATAAGACTGCTGACCATTGTTTATCTCCACACTGCCCCTCAGCTGCTCACTGTACTTAATGAGAATGGTGCGGACATGATTTACAGAGCTCCCTGTTCTCTGCTCTGCTCTGAATGCTGAGTTGTTCTTTCAGAAAGCTCTTAATCTGCAGGATAAATGAAGGTGAGGATATATTTATTTCAGCGTCATCCAGAGTGTCGTCCCGTGTTACACTCCATTATGAATACTTTATATACGCATCACATTGTGGTCAAGGGTTATGTTGAGGTTGTTTGTTTCGAGGACAATACTGGTAGTAATGTACCAAAGCATTTAAACAAAAAAAACTTTCATTGTGCTTTACGAGTGAAAGTTGCATGTTGATGTGTTTAAGCAGAGGTGTTTGTCTAGTGCTGAATTGATTAAGGATTAGTTGATTTTATTTGAAATATATTTTATAATCGATCAATCCGTCAAGTCCAACCAAAAAATCCTATGCGTTTTATTTATTTCAGCTTCTCAAATGTGCTAATTTTCTGCTTTTCTTGGTTTGACCTCATCATAAATTGTATATGTCTGTGCATGGGACTCTTAAAAAGTATTTCCAGTTTATGCAATGCCTGCATATTACTCCTTAGGCTCCACAAATTGTTGGAAGAAGCATATAAAAATACTCAGCCTTCAGTGGTATAGGATGGCTTTTTTTATGTTAGGGCACCACGCTGCCATTACAAGCGCTGTGCCAGAGCCGAACCAAAGAGATTGTTTTTAGTTTCCTACCCTTCCCCATTTGTTATGACTTATTCATACCCTCTTTTGCTGTGCTTTGGGGTTATACTCAGGTCGACTGGTTGTGGTAGGAGCAGAGTGTTATTTTTACTGTAAGCCACACTGTAACAACAATATGAGAAACCTGATGAAAGTTGAGCTCGCCACAGTCCCCAGGCCCCATGCCAGCTCCGTCTGAAGGTCACTGAAGTAGAGACTGCTAGAAGTGGCTTCATATACAGTACGGGGCAGAGGGCTTCTCCGTCTGTACATGTAAAACAAAGGCAAGTAAATAAATGAAAAGGATGTACTGTTGAAAAATGGGAGGCGACTTGGAGCGAGAGAGAGAAACGCAGCAACTCTTAGTGGGTTTGTCTTATCACCCTGTTGCACCACGGCAACACGCGTCTGCTGTTATTCTTGTCAAGGTTGTCACACCGGGGACGTGACAAACAACCTGCCTGCGACGACCTGTCATGTAGACTGGGTTAAACACTCGTAAGTCCCAACACAACACAGAGGGCAGTGGCAGCCTGATACCCATACACACCAGGGGGTTACGCAGTATTAGCGCACACGGAGCCAGCTTTTAATCATACAGTGTTCGGGTAAAAAATGAGCTGCAGTTAAGGGACCCCGAAATAGTCCGAAATTGTAAGTCAAAGAGAGCGAGCTGTTAGTCAAAGACTTTTATCTCATTTAAAAATATTCAATGTGTGTTCGCTATTTCAACATGAACAGGAAGTTCTTGAAACTTCACAGAACATGCCCTTTGGGTATATGGCACTGCGGGGACAATCTGGTTCATGGCTAGAGACTTCGTGGAGGGCTGGGACAAGTTTTGTTTTTGCTGAAGGGTTTTGCTTTCTGCCTGGGTTCTGTTTGGGTTTTAGCCCAAAAAGCTAACGCTCTCTCTCAAAGGTGGCACTTTTCTTAGAGCCCTGCGAAGGCGAAGGGTCTCAGTCACCCCGCTGCACAACAGCAGGTCACACACACACAAACACACACCTTCCATCTCTAGCGGAGTACTGACTCATCAAGTCCGCTCCCACACCTCCATTGTTTTAGAGTTCCCCACATTCTGAGCTGGTCCCAGTGAGGCCAGACTGAGCCAAACCAGGCTGAACAGTGACAAACACCTCCCACTTCTCCCTTTTCTCACAAACTTACAGTGAGGTTCACACATACTGGGCTCTGACCCAGATCCAAACTCTGAAGGAGCCATCTGAAATCAATCTCTGTCACGTGTCCTGTAAATCTCCACGTATAGGAGACTCTAAACAAGTCTACAGGGGCTAACATTTATCCGGCCGCGATTACAAGTAAATGATGAGAACAGATTTGCTGCATTTGCAATGTGCACATCACAGGTATAAAATGCATTTCCCTTTGACAACTTGCTCTGGATCTCACCGCAGTTATCCTGACCGGCAGCCGAAATGTGCATTATCAGGTTCGCTGAACGACAGCCAGGGGAATTGTCCCGTAGTATTTCTGCAGTATTATGTATACAGGGCCCGTCTGTTCTGCTGTGCTACACATACAGCCCGGCTTGTAATTGCTCCGGGTTTGAGGTTACGAGGTTATGAGCCAGAGGATTGGCATCATGCAGCGTGCCAGGCTATGCAGATGCACCATGTACAGTCTCGCCTGTGGTCTAAAAAGATTGGAAACAAAGGGATCTGGTGCTGTGCACTGAAGCCGTCTGTTCTGACGAGCTGCGGAAAAACGAGTTATGCATTAGTGTTCATTTTTGGGGTTACAAATTTGGCTTTATGCATGTGAGCGAAAGAATTTGCTGCTTAAGTTCCTGCACAATTTTGGTCAGGGGGGGAATATACAAACTAAGACATTCATTATCTATTTCAGTTCATTAAAATGCGCAAGAAACAATTCCGAAACCTAGTTTGGATGCTAAAAGGTGTAGGATGTTTTCAGTCTGTGGTGTGGGGAGTTCCTACAAGGCACAGGCACAGACTGTTCTGTAGTAGTGTGTTCAGATCAGCACGTGAGTGTTTCCTGCCTGGAGTCAGAGGAGGGGGATAAAGGAAATGGATTGGCACCCTCTCTGCGCTGTGTCCTGTTGTACTGCCTCTACAGGACCACAGGATTTAGGGCACGATCCTGGTGGAGTTCGAGACAAGAAGAAGGCTTGAGCAGAGTGAATCTGTGTCAGCTTGCTCTCGCTCTCGCTCTCGCCTCTGTTTGTTTTCTATGTTCATGCAGAGCAGCGGTAGTTGAACACAATGTTCTCGCTGCCCGAGCTACGAGGGAAATTGTGTTCCTAGTGACTTTGGAATCGAGCTTCACAAAAAACATTGTAGAAAATATTTAAAACCAAGCATGAAACAGTTCGGCCCCATGTATTGGCTAAGACGTTACTCTGGGAGATAAATGTAAGCTTCAATTTTGTGTTTTTCGCCTCTGAATTTTACTAGAATATCACTGCCAAAGCAAAATGGTTAACAGACTCTTAGGCCAAACAAAAGACACATTTCATCCATCACTAGTGTAAAATTGGTTAACTGTATCTCTAGTTTGCAGATAATGCCACTAGATGAATGAGCCCCTGGTGGAAAAACTATGCATCCATTTGTCTCCAAGCCCTCTTTCTGTTGGAGAGACAAGAGGAGGAAAATACATTTCCCTTAAGAGTTCTTCTTTTCCCACTGTTTTGGACACTGAGCTGTTATCGAATATGAAGCAAATGGAGGGAAAGTGCTACTGTGAGAGGCACAAATCATCTGACTAAACCACCAGCCGCCCGCTTGCAATGCAAAGTGCCACCATGACAAATAGCTGCAGCTCTTACATGTTAAGTTCCAAAGCACGAGCATTATCGTTTATGATGCATTATGAGTTGTCAAGCACAGGAAAACTCCTCATGACAGACCCTCATTGTCCCTTCGATGGATGTGTGCACGGCATGTCTCCATTACTAAACATGCAGAGAGACCATGTGTCTGTATGTATGCCTGTTTGTGTGTGTGTGTGTGTTTTTGTGTCTGCGTGTGTGTCATAAACGACCGACAGGCTGCCAACACTCATGTATTTCCTATAGTAAATCTAACTGATCCACGACATGTCATGCTGTGCAGCTGATCTATGCAGATATGCAAACGCAGATTGTGTCACAGTAAACACAGAAAAAAAGACTTTCTAAGATCTCTTCATTTCCTGCCTTTGAAATGAACATTTACATATTTTTACATCGTTATATATATATATATATAGTATTTAGTATAGTAGGGTGAAATTATACCCTTTTACATATTTTAAGCACATACCCTTTTTATACTCATATTTATTCTGTATGCCATACCTGTCTACAAAACTGTCTATATGTGCATGTGTGTATGTCTATTTTCAATATATCTCCTTGTACATTATTCTTATTAAAAAATTACTATTATTATTCACAAAGACAGTTGCCCCATGCAGAAATCCTATAAAACTGCACTTTTCCACAAGTACGTTTCTCTACGAATAATTCATCTGTCTGAATTGAGTGGTGTATATTATGAACATATTCTCTGTATTTAAATTTAATTTGTTCTATTTTACACTTTCACATTTTCTCTTTTCTATCTCATTCTGACTATGTGCTGCTGCAACAAGTGAATTTGCCAGAATTGGGGTTTTGAATCTTATCATATTTCATTGCATCGCATCGTGTCTCATCTTTTTGTATCTTTTCATATCTTACCTCATCTTATTTCATCTCATATAACATCTTATCTTATCTCATTTAAAAACAAAACATAATTAGAGGAAAAGCTTAATGTGAAAAACTTTATTCGTTGGACGAACGTTTCGCTGACTGCCGGCAAAATGGATTGCTCTCCGTACGAGTGTGTTAGGAACAAGCTGCCTGTGATTGAAAAGCTTTATTTCATGCTCGGCAGATTTGTAAATGAGGGGTTGTGTGCAGTGGAGGGAGGAGATTGTCGTGTGTGCGCCTGTGTGTTCTAGTGTGTTTTGTAGCGAGAGTTGATGATGGGATTTCATGAATCACAGTGTGTAGGGTAATACTTTGGCTCTCTAGGATATCATACAGGTTATTGCTGCACTTAAACATGACTAAAATTAGGAAAGGCTCCGCTGTGGTGTGTGCGCACTCGGAGCGGTGGTGCTTATTTTACTGTGTTGACATCACCCGTTAGTAATGAGCCATCATACTGTGGAAGCAACTTGCTCTTCGCCAGCAGCAGTTTATATTCGGCAGCTCTCTAATTTATTTATACAACCATAGAACACTTTATGTGGAATTATTTTTCCCCCATTCTGATCTTCATAATCCGGCGTACCAGCGCTAAGAACTGCAGCTTGCATGAGGGTCGTATCTGTTTCTGGCCTGGATGGCAAGCTGCAGTCTCAGCTGGGCTGCAGTGGTCTAGCAGAGGTCAGTGTGGGCTTCGAGCCAGCGCCAGTATCTTACATAAACCCCACCACAGTGAGGAATGTGTCTGGGCACACTTCACAGGAAACACACACACACACACACACGAGTGCTGACACCTAAAGTGTGAGAGGAGTATTGTTTCCTTTTCGCGTTGGTGTTTGCTGCACACACTCAAACGCTCCTTTGCTGAAGCACACGTCACTATTCTTGACCTTTTTTTCCAGCTGATGTCATACTCAGTCTTCCTACCAGGCTCTCTGCGGGTGACTTGGAAGGTTATTGGGTGAGAAATGGTTGCAGCATGTCATAAAGGGACGGTCAGCAGCAGAGAGGGGCGATCATAAAACCTGCGAGTGTTAATTGCGAGGGGATGTTTCGCTCTCCTCGCCCTGACCAGCCATGGGGACAGAGAGAGAGAGAGAGAGAGAGAGAGAGAATGAAACCATTATAGCTGCCTCAGTACCATCTTGTCTCGGCTGATCGGGACATTATCCTGCGAGTCGGGTTGTGTCCAGTCAGGCCACTTCCCACAGCCGGCTAATGTGCTGTCATCCAAGCCTGACTGTGGCTCCTTTAACTCCCTCAGACCGCCGTTGAAATCGATATTACAGGAGCCGTTAAAACCTGTTGGAGTTATTTAGCTGGCTCTGTGTCTTACTGCAGTCTGAGTTCTCCTCTTGAGTCACTACCAGCTACACTCTGCCCCCTCTCCATCCCTCAGCAGCTGTGGCTCAGGAGGTAGAGAGGGTCGACCACTAACCAGGGGGTCAGCGGTTTGATCCCTGACACCTGCAGTCCACATTTCAGTCTGCAAACACTGAACCGCAAATTTGCCCCCTGACAGCAATATCACACACCGTGCTGTATGAAGTTGTGTGTGTGGGTCACTTACAGTGTAAAGGGTTTTGAGTGGTCAATAAGACTGGAAAAGGGCCACAGTCCATTTATCATTCGATTTTTACCATCTTGTCTTCCCTTCATCCATCTGTTTTTCTTTCTGTCTCTGTCTTCACTTTGTGTTCTGCCACATCTCTTTTTTCTTTTTCTCAATATCTTTAACTTGTCACTTATTTGCAACCTATGAGAGGTACCATGATGCTCATGGGGAAAGTTTCCTTATTTAACCATTTATCGGGCTGTGGTTAAAAGATTTTTACAAATTCTAAAGCAAACACTCACCTCTGAGTAATCCCTGTCCTTTGTTGTGGTATAAGATGCATGGAGACTCATATTTGAGGGCGATTCGCTGCTCAGCAGTCTAGCCACAGTCCAGTCTGCTCATTTCCATTCGCTGCCACAGTGATTAAATGTTTATATTAAAACTGTCAGAGCAGCACAGAGCTTGTGTTTTTCATCTACACTATTCATCTCCTCTTCTCTTCACCAATGAAACATCCAATCACCAATAAGATCGACTCTATAGAATTTATAATGCCATCATCACGTGTTTCTGTGTGTGTGTGTGTGCATGTGTGCTAGAGGGATATCTGATGACATCATCTGCTAACTGCATCTGCAGAGAGGCGGACTCTCACCGGTTCACTTGCAGGCTCTCATATATCCAGTGGTCAAAACTGTGCTCATTATGGCTAATGTGTTTTTTTTACTAAATGCTGCTATATAGTGTTTACTTATGTATTGCACATATAAACAGAATTAAACTATATCTTATTTTGGCTTTCCACTTATTTTTCCATTTGCCACATTTTTTATAATGAAAAGGTTCTGAATTTTAAGAGACTTGTTGTCAAAGCTCTTCGACACTTATATGTTGATTGAAACACACAGTTTGCGGGGTCAGTTAAAAAACATTATTTACAAGATTAGTATTACATTTACTGTGGTTTCTCTACTGATCACCTGACTTGTTTCTGTTTGTGTTTGTGTGATGATTCATGTTGAAAACCTCCTGCCTGGCTGACTCTTCTGTGTTTCTTTGTGTTTCAGGGTTTCATCGTAATGAGGATATGAAGGCCATTGATGTGCTTCCCATCCTCAAGGACAAGGTCGCCTTTCTCTCAGGTCAGATATAAACAATGAGTCCTTGCTGTAATTTCAGTCAAATCAGTGCTGTATAGTCAAGATGAAAGAGGAATCTCTACTTCCTCCCACTATATGAAGCTAAAATATCCCACCTATTTTGCCGTCTTGCACATTTGCAGCTAGAGTCTGTGAAGTAGTGATCAGGAGATGAAGCGGAGGTAGTCCCTCTTCCAGTACACATGCTGGACCAACCCCGAGTCAGTCTTAGCCGTCAATCATGACGTTTCCCTGCATTTTCATTGCATCAAATAACTAATAATTAAAACCAAACTTGAAAGAATTGAGCACCTGAACAAAGATCAGTGTGATAAAAACTACCTTTAATGACAGAAACCATCGTGAGAAACATTTTTTACTTACTAGTTGGGTTCATGTCCCACCCACTAACATGGAGGAGCTATACTGCAGTCAGCCACCAGGTGGCGATTGAAACACAAGTTTTTTGTGTCCCACTATTTGTAGTATTCCTACAATTATAAACTTATCTTCTAAACAGTACTACGTAAATAAAAATAATATCACATCTGAAGTTACTTTGATTGTTCATACATGCACAGCAGCACAGTTACGAGTTGTTGCTCAAATTCATGATACTTTTTAAAACTGAAAACTGTCACTACATTTCAACTTTGGTACCGTTTTGTTGGATGCTACAATTTCCCTCATCCTAATTGCTACTTGTCGGCTTATTTATGTGCACTCGCTTATTTCTCTGCTCTGTTTCTGGCTCGTCGTGGCTCTGACCCGACCTTTACCTCATTACTGTTAACTGCACAGGCCTTGCCCTGATTGTAAGCCAGTCTGAGGAGGAGGAGTGTTTTTTTCTCTCTCTGGTCATTAATAGTCAGTGTTATTTGCTGCTGCAGTCTGACTGAAAGGCTATTACCAGCCTTGTCATTATGAGAGTAATTTGACCCCTAACTCTTCGATTTGACACGGTACAATCATAACCAACTGGTGACATGTTCACAGATGGTACCCATACAAATTGGCTTATGTCATCACAGGGCACTGCAGCACTCACTGCCCCTTTTTTACTCAGTATACTGTAGGTTGTGTATTCGTGTTTATTCTGTTAATTTATTCTGCTTAGTGTATGAGCTGAAAGTTCAACGTGGATTTCTGAAAATTCATGAGTAACTTTACTCTGTGGCTGCTGAGGCCTTTAACTCCATGAATGTGTGGAAAGTGGGGAAAATCACACGCTAAAATTGATAAGGCTGGTCTATGGTGCTTGTTTAGTATGAAATTAGCTAACCATTAGCGAGTGCTCGGAACAGTTTCTGTGAGGAAGCATTTATGCTCCGTGTAGACACATGTGGATCCGTTAGCGAGGTGCTTAGACGAACACAAACTCATCCTTCCCTATAGACTCACAACTGCTCAACACCATCTGACAGTCGCTGGCTCGTCAAGCTGAATTTTGAGACTCTGGAGGCTGCTGGTCGATTGGTCACTTTGAACGCTCCACTCCCCAGTTCCTCTCTGTTCTTCCAGCCGTCTTCATTTTTATTTAGCAACTTAAATTTTGTGGATCATTGCTATTGACATGCTATGCCTTTCTTCTTGCTGATGCTGTTCTGTGCGCCTCAGGGTAGAAACACTCCCTCGTGATTATGGTTTCGCGCTTGGACACTAAAGTTGTTTCAGTAGATGTTATGTAATGCATTTTTTCTGAATTCAACCCAAAGGCGGCAGAGACAGACGTGGAGGTCCCGTTCTCACCTTTCCAGCACGGAGCAACCATGACAGAATACGACCTGAAGACCTGCGCAGGCTCATAGCCTACCTGGCTACTATTCCCAGGTAAGACACACAAACACACACGCATGGTTTCAGTGGAGGATTCAACCGTGTAGACATTCTCACACACACACACACACACACGCGATCTTACACACATACGTTGACTTGTAGACCTGCTCTTGATCCGGGGGTTAATTTGAAACAGAGTCCCTTGGCCTCATATGCAGAGCTCCTCACACACATCTCATCACCGTCTTTGTGTCATATTTCCCCACCTTGCTTGGATTTAAAACACTGAGGCATAACCTGAGGCTACAAAGAGCTGGGATGGTTTTATTTAGAATTCTCTGTGAAGGCTCAACCCCCCATCCCCTTTTCATTTCCTCCCTGTTCTCTCAAGAAAAAAGATAACACTCCTCAGTATGTAGGCTGCCAGTCAAAGCGCTCCATCTCTCTGCTCTTGATAATGTCTGGTTGGAGTCAGTTCTCATCTATCAAACTTGCATGGAGAACCACAGTTCAGCCTTAAAATCTGTTCTTTTCCTTCCCATTTGATTGTGTTTCTGTTTGGGCCACTGACTCCTCCAGGAGGTACGCACTGCTCTATTTGTAGCCACAGGATGTTTTTGCAGAGTTGCACTCTTCTTTGCAGGCTGAGGTGTAGAAGCATCTTTCCTTCCCATTTAACACTTCGCTCCAGGCTTTGGAGTCAGTTGTTTTATTGGTTTGGGCTGGAGGGAAAGCTGCAGACTTATATCCCAGTGCTTCTGATCTCCCCTGTGCAACACTTCATAAGCCTTTGCAAGTGTAGCGCTTTAATAGTACAGTTTGTCTTGAGGTGAGAGGTGGTGCAGGTCAGCGGCTGTACTTTATGTCTCTGTACATTTCAGTCAGAAAAAGTCAGTATAACTCAAACATAAAAAACTCCCCAAAATGGTTCAAGGAGGATATGTTGTTTGGCTGTTCATTCTTAAAGTGTATCTTGGTCACCCATTATCCACAGTATTAAAACAATGGGTTCTCTATTTGTTGTTAGACACTAATTGAATAACTGAACATGTTCACAAAGGCTGTCAACCACCAGCTTTCATGATTTCTGTCAAAGGCACTTTATAAATAAAGTAATTATATTATTATTATTATTGATGGCTGCAAAATAATACAACTAATCCCTTGCTGACTTGAACAATCAAAACCAAAAAAGGGACAGAAGCTCTTTACATCCACATCACATATTCAAGATCAACTCACCAGTCACTAGTGTCCTACACTATCTTTTGTGTTAACAGATACAGTATTCACTTATTTTTGTATTATTGTATTGTTATTGTTCAATAAATAAAATGTGTTGAAATAGGACTGGGTGATAAAACAGTGACAACAATTATTGCAAATAATTAACTATGTAACAGAAGTCCAATAAGTTTAAAACCAAAACCGTCAGTCAGGGACAGAAATCTGTCTTTAAACTTGAAAGAACAAATCAGACTATAAAAATGACTGATATGAATATTTCTGGCCATGTCACCCAGCTGTATGTTAGAAATGTAGTCTTTGGCTTTTGGTTTCCTGACCTTTCTTGTGGTTTAGAAGTATCGTTATCAGTTAAAGGTCAACATTCTACTGGTGCTTTTGGTTTCGCACCAGTAGAATGTATTAAAACCATATTCCAAAATGTCGATTTTCATATTCTTCTCAAGCTGTAAGACGAGTAGCTTGCTGTGAATCCAGACACACTGGTTGTAGCTCGTGTGAAATCACTTCCAGGCCTCCCAGAGTCGGAGCTCTTTAGTAACTCTGTGAAGGGGTTCGAGTAGAGAGGGTACAAGACCTGCTGGAGGTCACCAGCCAGTGTGAGGCTGGGAGGGAACACAGTGTCTTTAACTCAGGAGGAGGTCGGCCTCCCTTCTCCTCAGCTTGCTCTTTCCCTTGTCCAAATGTTTCTCTCTTTCTCCTTTTTGTGTCACATCTCTCCCTCCTCCCTCCTCTCTCTCTCTCCCTCTCTCTCTCTCTCTCCCTCTCTCTTTTCCCTGCTCTGTTTTTCTATACGCGTTTGGCTGCCGATGTGTTTTCAGAGAGTGAGGTCAGAGTGAGTTAGAGCAGCGGGACCTGCGTGTGTTTCTGTGTCCTCGCTCAGACACGTTGAGATTAAAGCCTTTAACACTGAGAAACAACCTTTTATGGACTTTTACAGCAGCGGGTCTCCTGGTAAGCAGCAGTGGAAATTTCAGCGCTTGAACGTTTTGTTTTTTTCCCCTCCTTCCCAGATGCTCTCGACATTTACACTTGATTTCTTACTTCCACCTTCTTTTTCATTCTGCATCTTCACAGTTAGAACAGGCGCTTTAGAAAATGTATTATTTTACTGTGCGTCTTCTTTGCTGTGTAGATTTATAGTGTCTGTTTTCCTGTTTCATGCAGGCAGTGATGGTGATGATGTAACTCGATGGATTGACATTGTTTCCTTTTGCTCATTTAGTGTCCAATCGATCACATGATGGAGTTTGTCCTGTCAGTTGTTACAGTTTAAACTCTCAAGGTTTCTCCTGAGCATTCATTCAAAAGTAAAGTATCCAGCCTGTGGGTTGATTGGCTCCCTCTCCTGAAACCTGACCTCTTTATTTGTCTTTCTGCAGCGAGGAGGTGGCCCGACATGGCTTCACAGTTATCGTGGACATGCGTGGTTCTAAGTGGGACAGCATCAAGCCCCTGCTGAAGATCCTGCAGGAGTCTTTCCCTTCTTGCATCCACGTCGCCCTCATCATCAAGCCCGACAACTTCTGGCAGAAGCAGAGGACCAACTTTGGCAGCTCCAAGTTTGAATTTGAGGTACGTTATGTTTTACATATTTGTAATACATTTCATTTCAACATTTTCACTCTGGGTTTTGTTGTCATTGTTGTTGTACACGAACCATTATCCTCACTTGTGTAGGTTTCTAATGATTCCATGTTTTCTACACAATTTGGTGATAGTGTTAGTGCTCACTGCGTCAGTGTGTTGTAAGATTAACATTTCTTCGTAGCTATTACAGTTAGTTAGTTTAACATCATCACAAGTCTTGATTTATGAGGTCTAATAGGACTGCTGCTCGGTGACAGTGGCACTATTCTGTCCCGTGTGGGCATGTGGTGCTGGTATATTTAGGCCTGACCCAGTTACTATGGAAACAGGATATATGGGACATGGTGGAAGTATTTCATCTTGGAGAGCTGAGTTTGGACAAGACACTCTTCTTGAAACGTGTACTGCATTTGTGTGCTTATTACCACAAGTTGGTTTGAGTTTGAGTCTATTTGACATTAGCTACTCATCAGAGCACTCAGATTGAATCCAGCTCCAAATCTGACTCTTTATTTTGCACTGTCACTGTTTTTTTCTAACCTGACGACAGATGGTTTGTTACACGAGCCACCTGAGAGGGCTTTGTTGGAAACTGTTTGGAAATGAGCAGTAGATATTGGAAAAAGTTTTGGCAGGTGATAGGATGAACCATCTGTCTGTCCCAGTCCGTCTTTGGGGGCTGGAGGCAATCAGGGGCAAATGAAAAATTACTCTCCAGTTCCAGCACAGATTTTGTCCTAGTTGTCACACAAATAGTTCCTCCCTCACATGAAACTGATTGGTCTGAGCTACTCTCAATCATCCAGGAGCAAATATCTTGAAGCCAGTCCAGATGGATTCTCACTTGTGAGGAATCCAGTTGCGTCTCAAGGTTGTTTTTGGTCCAGCAAAGCTCAACAGTTTCTGTTTTTATTTCCTCTGAACTGACCTCTGTGTTTCCATTTTATTAATGAAAACATGAACGCTGCATAAAATGTCTGGAATGTTTGTTCTGGTCATACCACCTATCTAAACGGTTGACATAAGGGGCCTCTGGTTCTACTCATTGTTTTCATAATCTAGGTTTAATGGTGGAAAATATTTTGGTCTGTTAACGTTTGACTAGTTTGGAATATGGTGATGGTGACTGTAAATTGTGGTGGCTTATTACCCTGCTTTTATTCTTTTCTTTCCAATCAATCCCTTCTTCATTTCCTATACCGTCTGACTTCATCTGTCCCCCACACACCCCTCACACAGACGGTGATGGTCTCCTTAGAGGGTTTAACCAAGATTGTGGATCCATCCCAGCTGACAGCCGACTTCGAGGGCAGCCTAGAGTACAACCATGACGACTGGATCGAGGTTTGGATACTTTCTCTTTTTCTGTTTCCGTCGACTTGAGGCTTTGGTTTTGTTCTTGCCTTTTTCTAACACTTAACTGTCATTTCAGGTGCGGCTGTCGTTTGAGACCTTTGCCAGCGATGCCACGCGGGCTCTGGCGCGCCTGGAGGAGCTGCAGGACACCCTGTCACAGCGCGACCTCCCCCGGGACCTGGAGGGGGCGCGGAGGCTCATGGAAGATCACGCCGGGCTGAAGAAACGGGCCACCAAGGCGTCTGTGGAGGAGCTGGACACCCAGGGACGACGGCTGCTCCAAAGGCTAAACTTACAAACTGCGGGAGGTGGTGTTGGCAGTGAAAGCGGGTACGGTAACCGGGCCGTCGGAGCCAGCGGAGACTCCAACGACCATCACCATGGTTTCCACGCAGACGCACACAACCTGGTGGCGAAAGTGACGGGTTTGTTGGATAAGTTGCACGGGACGCGGCAGAATCTGCAGCAGCTGTGGCACATGAGGAAGCTGAAGCTGGACCAGTGTTTCCAACTGAGACTGTTTGAACAGGACGCTGAGAAGGTCAGAGTGCTGTTCTACTCTACTCTACTCTACTCTACTCTACTCTACTGCTAAATTCCATGTACTCTATTCTATTGTTTTCTATTGTATTATATCCTTCTCTACTCAACCCTACTCTATTGTACTTTACTCTATCCTTCTCTTTTTAGTTCTGTTCAATTCAATTCTATTCCTCTCTACTCTATTCCAATTTCAACATGATGATAATTAACTGTACTAGATGAAATTGGTTCCCTGCTGCCTCTATACTCTTTTGGCCCTCAGTGCCTCTATGTTAGAATATGCAAATGCTGCATTTCACTTCTTGATGCATGCAGCTATTTTTAGGACATCCAGTCTTAGCTGGGTAATAGAAAACAATACAATAACTCACATTTAAGTCAGAATGTTATGTCATATATCATAATAATATACATTCTTAAAAGCTTTGTCTATAATATAAGATTGAGTTGTGTAAGTTCGTGTGACAGCTCTATTTTATATCTTGGTCAAATATTATTTGAGCTCTGTGTGTGTGCGTGTGTGTGTCTGTGTGTCTGCGCGCAACCGAGTAATAAGTAAATGAGAGCGTGTGAGCCTGTGCGTCGTCAGTTTTTCAGGAGCGTGTGATGTTGTGTGACTGGGAAATGTCGCAGGCAGTATGAACTGTGCAGAGCTGGAGGCACACCCAGAGGGCTGCCATGAAAAGTGTCAGAGCTGTAATTAAAGACACCTTTTCCATACACCATGCATGTAGAGAGAGGGAACAAAGGAAGGGTTAAGCACGAAACGTACACTTATTGGTTTGTTCCTGCTGATTGCAGACGAGCTTGATCGCGACTTGTCTGCAGGAGTCTCTGCAGTGGTCGGGGATAAACAAAGTTTTCTCCCTCCTTTGTCCCACATGCAGATGTTCGACTGGATCATGCACAACAAGGGGCTTTTCCTCACCAGTTACACAGAGATCGGAGGAAACCACCAGCACGCAGTCGAGCTGCAGACCCAGCACAACCACTTCGCTATGAACTGCATGGTAAGACGTCGTCTTTGTCTCCTTCAAGCACACTCGCACAGACTTCGCAATCACAAACTATTATCATTACTGTCAGTCACACCAGTCTCACACCGCCGTACAACCACCACACACACACACACAGACACACAGACCATCCAGTCTTTCGGGCTTTGACTTGCTGCAGACTGATATTTCCGCTGTCTCCCTCATATTATTCAGCTGTTTTTCACTCTACCCCAACTCTGCCCCACTCTGTCATGTCGTACCAGAGTGCTACTCACATAATTGACCCATGATGCCTCGATCCCTCTCCCATAGCAGTTTGCTGCCCTCTGCTGCTCTGCTCCACACCCCTTCCTGCCCTCCCATCCAGTATTTATGTCTGTGGAACTCTGCTGTTGACTATTACAGACATTATAGCATTACTAGCTGCCAGGCAACATGTAAGCCCACTGAGAGTGTGCAGCGCTGTTGAAAACACATTAAGTGTCTCAAACTGAGGCCCGATGGATCCATTTTACCTGTCTGGACGGCAATGGATATAAATGGATGTAATAAAAAGGAAAACAAAAAACTTGCTTAACCGGTTCTGCCCATTACCTCTGATTTGGACAAAACACCTCTCACTGTAATTATTGTAAAGTGTAGCCAAAGGAAAGCAGGGCTTCTGGCCCACATCCTCCACTCATACGCCTTTTCCCACAAGATTAGCTCTGGTTCTTTAACAGGTTCCGGTCAGGATTCTTAGAACCTGGTTGAATCCAGTGAGCCAGCCCATGTTTTGACTGCTGTAATCAAGGACGCATCATTAACAAAGGGCGTTTCACAATGCACAATGTAAGTAAAGACTGGTACAAACTGCTACTAAGAATATGACTCACACACAGTTTTTCAGTGGTTCTTGTTAGAATTTGACTTTTTCGGGTTCTCAATCAATTTAGTTGTGGTCTTAATGCTCAAAACCTAGAGCTGAACCCATTCCATGTTGGTGAATAAGGGGGTACCAGAGTTTCACTGTTGTCAGGGAGTGTTTGCAGAGAGCAGTGTTAACATGAGGGGCCAGGGTCAGCATCAGTGACCACCCAAAGCCAGTTGTGTCAACACTATTGGGTTTAGATGAACCAATAACCTCTGGAACAACAGTATTATAAAGAACAGATGGAACTAGATTATAAAGTCACATATTTTCACAGTACACACACCCCCACACCCACACAAACACGCACACAAACAACAGCAGGGTACACTCAGAGTAACCACCGCCCCCTCCACCCATTCTTCCACAGGAAACTGCATTTCCCCTTCCTGTTGCCTCAATGGAAATACAAATGTGTGTGTGTAGAGGTGTTGCCTGTGTCCTTTTGTTTGTCGCGGCTTCAACATTGCTTTTGCAGAATTCTTATCAGTGATTTTTGCGATGGATGGAGTAAACGGAATGCGTATGTGCCATGTATCTATCATCACCATGTATAATATTGCTACAGGTTACTATATAGTTGAATAGTGCCTCTGTTGTTGAGCGGCTGAGTGTAATGTATGAATAAAACACATTAATGACAGCAGTTGATACAAATTACTTGGCAGGAGGGACAGATTTTATTTATTCATTTTTTTAATGGGAGCATTGAGCAGAAGAGTCGGCCACGTCCGACCTCCCCCTATTACTCTTTAATATACATTACATTTAATATATTTAAAACAGGAATACATCACCCTCAGACAAATAAAGACTATAGAGTTAAATTCCTAGCAATGATGCCTGGTACAAAGAGGGTTTCATTATGTGCTGTAATGGCTTCAGTCGCTGGCCTTTGTTGTGATACCGCATTGATTTATACAACATTACACTCTGTATACTGTTACACATATAAAACCTGGAAAAGCAATCATGCAACTTTAATGCTCCTCGTGGGTAAACTCTGTAATTTCAGTAACAAATAGTATTAGATCACAAAAAGACTGAATATGTTCATAATATGGAAAACACTAGAGCAGCCCTGAAGGCCCATGATACTTTAACTGTAGTTAATGTATGTAGGAAAGAAAAGTCCTTGTGAACAGTGGAGAATCAGGGGTTGTGAAATGTATCTATGAAAAACATAGATGTATGGTTGTCATGTTTGGCTCGTATCTTAGACAGTACAGAAAAAGTGAAGTCTACTGATGGATCTTTTATTTCATCTATTCTGCACATTATGAAATCTAACTGTTATCGTTGGAGTTTTTGAGTTCCCTATAGGACATAGAATCTACACTTAACTTCAGATGGACCTCAGTCACATCCTGTGTCTCTACGTGGCTATTTTACAGGACAGGAAGCACGTGTGGCTCTGCGGACATTTGTTCGCTTGTATTGTTGTACACTCACAATGAAAATACCCCTGTGGCCCTTACTGTTTTCCTGCTTTGGGGCAGACTCCATAAATCTGTTCTCCCTTTATACCAAAGTACCATCTTCCCTGTTTGATATATATGTGTATGTGTGTGTGCTTATAGATGAGTGTGTGTCCTCCACACACATACAGGAGTTTGTTCCTTCTAAAAGTCACCATAGTATCCTGTGGTATTATACCACATGAGACCTATCGTATCTTTTCTCTAGTGGTATTTAATTTGTGTCTTTATAGAGTTTATAATAGGATTACAGTCGTTCCACTGTGCACTGCTGCTCTTTTGTGTATCACAACTTACCTACTGCTGTGTATCTGAGAGCAGTCGGACTCCCCTTGTTTCACATGTGACCCGTACTTCTTGAGCACCGCTGTCGCTATTATCCTCAAGCCCACGTCAGACTTAATCCGGTGCCTTTGACGACCCAGTGTGAAGATTTTCCTGGATTTTGGACAGGTCTCTGCTTGACAAAAAGCCAGAGTAAAGCTATTCGGAAACCACTTTGAAACCCCAATTTCCGAGACCCATCTTAAATGATCGCAGAGCCTGGCAGATTAAACCGAACGTAGCATCGCTCAGTGCAGCTTTGATGAGAGGTCATAATTCGGGTTGGTGGATCCTGCCTCTGTCTGTGGACTGTTGCTGGTGTTTAGTTCATCTTTCCTCCCCGTTGTGATCGAAACAAGCAGACTTGGAGCCATAATAGGCTCCAGGAGCAGTAATTGAATAGAATAATAACAGGCTGTTAACACAGTTGTTAATTAGCGTTTGCTGATCCGTGCCTATCTACACAAAACAGCTTGGAGCCCATATATTAAAAAAAGACTGAAAGATTAAGAGGGAAATGGGTTCTTTTCATCTGTCACACTGGGGCATATGCCTCCCCAGTGAATTACTTTTTAATGTGTGTGTGTGTGTGTGTGTGTGTGTGTAGGGAATAAGAGGTGGCATATGACTAGGGTCCATGTTTTAACCTTTCATTCTTACATTACTTACTCTGTAGGCAAATATAATTGTAACCAATATATTGCACATTAAGAAACATGAATTGCTTTTAAAAAATATAGCCAATCTTTGCCGCTTATAGGAATTGTTATAGCTTAATGCATAATGGCCCCAAAAAATGAAACTACAGCATCATACAACCTGGCAGCCTGTTCACTTTATGCTGATTCTTTTCTATCTTTATTCAAGGGGGCGTTCTAGATTTCCTTCACTCCAGCTTCAGCTCCTATTCTTTCTGCTTCTCTGTGCACCTGGACAGGGCGGGACAATTTCACTTGTCAACACTACACCTGGCTTTCTATTTGTGGGGGGGAATTTTGACAGACTTGTTCCACATAAGAAACAATCCAAGAACAGAGTAGAAATCCGAGTTAGATGTTTTCTGCTCGCACAGAAGCAGAGCTGATTCTGGAGTGCAGGAAATCCATCCAAGCCCCAAAGTATCCGGGAACAAGCAGAGCAAATCTAAGCACATGCAGGGGCTTTTTGAGTGCAAGCACAGGGTTTTGAGTGAAAGCATTTCAAAATTTGGATGTGAAATCAATAAGTCCTGGTTTCAAACTGAAAGACCGCACTCCTGAATAAAGTCAGCAAAAAAAAAACATAGAGCTTGGCCATTCACTTTGTCTGTTGAGAAGATGTGAAGCATAAATAAACACATGAAGGATGATATGATGTATTTGAATTTAAAAACCTGTTGCATATCTTGATCTTTGACATCTGGCCTCTCCGTCTCTCCCCCCAACACAGAATGTGTATGTGAACATCAATCGGATCATGTCAGTGGGGAACCGGCTCCTGGAGTCGGGCCACTACGCCTCGCAGCAGATCCAGCAGATCTCAGGCCAGCTGGAGCAGGAGTGGAAAGCCTTCGCCGCAGCGCTGGATGAACGCAGCACCCTGCTGGAGATGTCTGCCAGCTTTCACCAGAAAGCAGACCAGGTAGGACGCAGCTCTGATGATGTCCCTTCAACTGCAAAACTGAGACCTCACTTATATGCACAAGCCTCTTGTTACAATGAATATATGTTCTTTATTTATATATAGTATATGTGCAAAAAAACATGTATACTGTAAATACTGTTAATTCAGAGGAGGATGAAGCATACAGTTTAGAGCTGAAAAGTCTTTCTGCCATTGAGTTTGCCTGTCAGCATTAATGTTTTAGACACTCTAAAAGAAATAATGGGAAAATGAGAGAGAGAGAGAGAGAAAGAGATAGAACTTTTTGGGCTTCAGTACAAGTTGGATGCACTGGTGCAGCCTGTAATAGACCTAATTGCCATCTATTGATTTGCTTATGGTTGCAGTAACAACACTTTGGTTTTATTGCTGACACCTATTTCTTGCTCAGTGGCTCCGTTTATGTTCAATCTTTAACGTCAACTTTCTTTTTAGTAATAGAGCCAAAGAGAGAAGTGTATTCTATTTTTTCCTGTTATATTTGTGGCCAAATAGACTCTTACTACTGATTCACTGAGCTGCTCTGATCATAAGATAATAACTCATTTACAGTCCCGAGGTATTTACCAGACCCACACACAGGTGTTCCCCTTCTCTCTTTCCTTATAAACTATAACGACTAATAATTATTTTATTGTAGATTTCTGATTCTGTCTGGTTTATATTTGCTAAACCTCGAAAAATGTAAGGTTGGAGGAATAAAAAAAATTACGGGTAACTAAGACATCGAACTAAAAGTCCTTTGAAGGTATGTTGGATGGATGTACTTTAAATCAGTACTCTTGTGTGTTGTCTCTCATCAGTACATGAGTAAAGTGGAGCCGTGGGGTAAAGCGTGTGGTGAAGGAGAGCTGCCCTCTGAGCTCCAGGATCTGGAAGACACAATCCACCATCACCAAGGATTATACGAGCACATTACCACTGCGTACTCTGAGGTCAGCGCACACACACACACACACACACACACACACACACACACACACACACACACACACACACACACACACACACACACACACACACACACACACACACACACACACACTGGATTACTTTTGGTCACTGTAGTATTGAAGATACTTTTCTAGTTATATTAATAGATTATATTGTTTTTTTCCTAACGTGATCACTTAGATCCAATTTAAATTTAGTTTTCTGATGATTCTGAGGACCCGAGACATTTCATTTTCAGTGGATCAATACTGTTTATCAATCACCTCATCAAACTTTTACAGGTAAGCCAAGACGGCAAGTCTCTACTCGACAAACTGCAACGACCTCTGACCCCGGGAAGCGCAGATACGTTAATGTCATCAGCCAACTACTCCAAGGCCGTCCACCATGTCCTGGACATCATCCACGAAGTGCTTCATCACCAGAGGCAGCTGGAAAACATCTGGCAGCATCGCAAAGTTCGCCTGCACCAGCGCCTACAGCTGTGTGTCTTTCAGCAGGATGTGCAGCAAGTAAGCAGACAAACATAAACACAACACAAAGTCCGACCTCCTGTCCTGCCATTTTTATTGGTATTGATCTACTTTTTGCAAAACTTGACATCTTGAGTTCAATCTTTAAAACCTTAGTATCTTCGAATTGTTGAAGTGCCAAACAAACCTGATAATATTGGTATGCAAATGATTTTTAAAGGAGTTTTAGGAATATTTATGTCTTTAGGTTTTCTTTAAATGAAACATCACACAAAAAATAACGATGCAAAAAGGTAAATGTTGTTCCTAATAAGTGACATATACCAGGCTGTGTTTATCTCATTATCATGTAGTATATATTAAATTTAAAAAAAATTAAAAATCTAATTTCCATGTATTGTAAAGTAAATAATTAAATTGTGATGTTTTTTAAAAGACAAAGATGTGGAATTATATAAAAGAATGGCATTTAAATTGTTAAAACACATAAAATAAATAGCTACTTAGCTTTTATGATCAGAATTTATGTGGATTATAAATAAAGTCACTGAAAGTGTAAAATATTATAATATATATATAGTTTAATAGCAGTTTTAGGGAGCAAAATGAAATTTAAGCTGTGATCTAATCAGCTCCAGCTTCTACAAAGACTTATATCACTTCCTCCTGAGTTGTCAGAGTGAGCGTCTCTGTTTCTGTGGGACTGTTGGAGCTCTTAGATCAACACCACTGAGGTGCTGTATACTGTCGTCAAAGCTTTTCTGCCCTTGGGCATGAACTCTCTCTGCCTCTCTGCCCCCTCACTCTCTCTCTCTTTCGTGCTGTATCTTTGCTCTTTTCTTCTCCCTCTTCCATCCGCTCTTTCATCACCCTTTTCTCTTGGTAGTGGTTTCCATGGTGATGCAATTTACTGTCACATTTGGTGTCGCGGGCATTGTGCACATGTTCAAATCTGTTTGTCCCATCAAAATAACTCCCTGTGAGACCTTGAGAACAAACTCAAACTGAAAAAACTCCATTCATTACCACACACAGAAACGGATTTAACCATCTGTTTAATAGATAATAAGGTCATTTCATACAAAGGTTTGTAGCTAATCTCAGCCTCAGCGGAAGTGTTGATACTTTGCGCTGCTCTGGATTTTCTGTTGAGCTAAAAGTAATTGTTTGCATTTGTTTAGTTTAGACATGACAGACTGTAGATGAGGAAAAGGAGAAAAGAAAAGGGGGGATGAGCAGAGAGGGTGAGAGAGATGACATCCGTAGATTAGTGTGTTTTGAATACAGCCATTTCAGTCAACTGCCCCCCCCTACTGCTTGGAAATGTGTACTGCATTCTCAATAGATGGTCATCCTGTGGAGTTGTGCGTACTTATTCAAATATAAAATTGTGTGTGTGCGTTTGTGTGTCTTCCAAGGTGCTGGACTGGATAGAAAACCATGGCGAGGCCTTCCTCAGTAAACACACGGGTGTTGGGAAGTCTCTGCACAGAGCCAGAGCTCTGCAGAAGAGACACGAGGACTTTGAGGAGGTCGCACAGGTGAGTTAGCAAATAATGCATCTGAAAGTGAGAGCATCTAATCAATGAAAGAAAATGCAAGTGTGAATGTTGCATTCATTCAGACGTATGACAAACAACATGTTTACAATAAAGTTCAAACGTCGGGAAATCAACAATTTCATCTAAGATAACAGGACGTTTCATTTTAATGAAAACATCCTTTTATTACGTTATATGTCCCTGTGTCTTTGTCCCTGTGTCTCTGTCTCTGCTGTAACTTCCAAGGTGTGACAGAGGAAAAACACGCTTCAAGACACTTGGCTTTTTAGCCAGTAGGCTGTTTTTTCCTTCCATTGTTTGTAGTGGTAACTCCTAATGATAATTCATTGCCATTTATTGTGCAAGGTACTAAAACTTTAATACATTACCTCATCCGGGAACATAATTTGCACCTGAGTCATGTTTTCATTGGCAATGGTGGAGAAAAACAACTCCTCCCATGATCCTACCCTGCTTCATGACCAGGTCCCTGTTATTGTTTTCAGCCAAAATTACATTATTATTATCGATTGTTTGTAGCAAAATGTATGAGATGCGTCCCTCCACTCATCCATTAACTGTACCTGCTTTAACGAGAGGCTGCAGGGGGCTTGAGCCGATCCCAGCTGACACTGAGTACTTCCTGGACAGGTCACCTGTCAGTCAAAGCACAAAGAGACTTTTCAGTTTATACTATACGAATTTGGACTGTGGAAGGAAATCACAGCATCCAGAGAAAACCAACGGAGGCCACAACCCCAAACCTACTTGTTCTAAGGTTTTCACCACTGCCCCATTGTGCTGTTTATTATACTGCACTCGACTACATTTTAAATCAGTCATTTTATTGTTTCAGAATACCTACACCAATGCTGACAAGTTGCTGGAGGCAGCAGAGCAGCTCGCCCAGACCGGAGAGTGTGACCCAGAGGAGATTTACCAGGCTGCTCACCAGCTCGAAGATCGCATCCAGGACTTTGTGCGACGCGTCGAGCAGCGAAAAGTCCTGCTGGACATGTCTGTTGCCTTCCACACGCATGTCAAAGAGGTGTGTATCTCCTTTTCATGTCCTCTCTCCTCTCTCCTCTCTCCTCTCTCCTCTCTCCTCTCTCCTCTCTCCTCTCTCCTCTTTCCTCTCTCCTCTCTCCTCTCTCCTCTCTCCTGTCCTCCTCTCCAGTGAAATATTAGTTTATTGGTCTAACCCTAACCAACTTCAGAGTTGGAGTCAATCGTCAGAGTAAAAATGAATCATCACGCACATCTTGTCCACATCAACCACTGAACCATCTTTTGCTGTTGCCTCTAATATTTTCATATTTAAAAGGATGGAAACTATTATTGTACAGTCGTATACAATGTCTCCACATATATATGCACAAATTAATTTATAAGGACAACAAGGACATGTAAGAATACATGTTATCATAGTTTTGTAGTTCTACTCAAAGATGAAATGCCATGAAATTTGCAGAATTAATCACAATTGAATTGTTAATGTAGCTAATGTGTTGAATTGTTAATGTAGTTAATGTGTTGAATTGTTAACGTAGTTATAGCAGACAAGACAAATTATGGTTCTACATCACACACTTAAAGAGTTGTGATCAAAAGTACTGCACCAAAATATTTGCACCATAATTAGTATTTGCCTTTTAAGGTCACTGCCTTTATCGTGACTGAGATTTTTTGCAATGTGTGATATTGTGTGAGTGTGTGTGTATTTTGTGTGTATAAATGTGCAGCGTTGCTCTAAACGCTTCTGTTCTTGCCAAATTCATTACATTCTCCCTGTGCAAACATCTGTGCTCCTCTCTCCATCTGCAGTGCACAGTTAAAGGCGATCTGCCTCCTCCCTCACTGTAATAACAGCTATCACCCTTTCCTTAATATTATTTTACCCTATTGCTTAAAAAAACAAATAAAGAACATGCAAATTACACAGGAGAGAATAGGAATAACCAACACTATATTGATATGTGGTGATCACTGCTTCACTCTATGTTGTGTGACGATGTGGAAGTCGTACACTGTAGATCTCAGTCTACATGAATCTCTACACACTGACCCAGCACTGAGCTCTGCATTTGTTAAAACTACCTCCTGTTTACATAGACTCAGACTTTGTCATGGACTCATGTTGTTACTAATGAAGCAAGTCTTAAATGTCCATATGGACTAATCTCCTTCACCCCATCTGTTAGCTCACACTGGTGCAGGTCTGTGTGTGTGTGTATTTGTGTGTGTGTATGTGTGTGTGTGTGTGTGTGTGTGTGTGTGTGTGTGTGTGTGTGTGTGTGTGTGTGTGTGTGTGTGTGTGTGTGTGT